>NC_053027.1:491933333-492233333 GCF_003073215.2 Triticum urartu | reverse complement strand
CCAAAGATGGCAATACTTAGATCTATTCTTGCTTGTTATGCCTAGCTAGGGGTGTTAAACGATAGCGCTTGTTGGGAGGCAACCCAATTTTATTTTTATTCCTTGCTTTTTGCTCCTGTTTAGTAATAAATAAATTATTTAGCCTCTGTTTTGGTTGTGTTTTTGTGTTTAATTAGTGTTTGTGCCAAGTAGAACCGTTGGGAAGACTTGGGGAAAGTCTTGTTGAACTTGCTGTAAAAAATAGAAACTTTAGCACTCACGAGAACTGCTGTCATTTTTATTTGGAAAGTGATATTTAGTTAATTCTTTTTGAAGATGATTAATAGATAAATTCTTCACGTCCATAAATTTATTTTAGAATTTTTGGGGTTCCAGATCTTGCGATAGCTACAGATTACTACAGACTGTTCTGTTTTTGACAGATTCTGTTTTTCCTGTGTTGTTTGCTTATTTTGATGAATCTATGGCTAGTAAAATAGTTTATAATCCATAGAGAAGTTGGAATACAGTAGGTATAACACCAATATAAATAAAGAATGAGTTCATTACAGTACCTTGAAGTGGTCTTTTGTTTTCTTTCGCTAATGGAGCTCATGAGTTTTCTACTTTAAGTTTTGTGTTGTGAAGTTTTCATGTTTTGGGTAAAGATTTGATGGATTATGGAACGAGGAGTGGCAAGAGCCTAAGCTTGGGGATGCCCATAGCACCCCCAAGATAATATAAGGACACCTAAAAGCCAAAGCTTGGGGATGCCCCGGAAGGCATCCCCTCTTTCGTCTACTTCTATCGGTAACTTTACTTGGAGCTATATTTTTATTCACCACATGATATGTGTTTTGCTTGGAGCGTCTTTTATGATTTGAGTCTTTGCTTGTTAGTCTACCACACTCATCCTTGCTGTACACACCTTTTGAGAGAGCCATTCATGATTTGGAATTTGATAGAATACTCTATGTGCTTCACTTATATCTTTTGAGCTTTATAATTTTGCTCTAGTGCTTCACTTATATCTTTTAGAGCACGGTGGTGGATTTGTTTTATAGAAACTATCAATCTCTCATGCTTCACTTAGATTATTTTGAGAGTCTTAATAGCATGGTAATTTGCTTAAAATCGTAATATGCTTGGTATGCAAGATTAATAATAAAACTTTCGTATGAGTATGTTGATTACTAAGAAAAGTTTGATGCTTGACGATTGTTTTGAGATATGGAGGCAATAATATCAAAGTCATGCTAGTTGAGTAGTTGTGAAATTGAGAAATACTTGTGTTGAAGTTTGCAAGTCCCGTAGCATGCACGTATGGTAAACGTTATGCAACAAATTTGAAACATGAGGTGTTATTTGATTGTCTTCCTTATGAGTGGCGGTCGGGGACGAGCGATGGTCTTTTCCTACCAATCTATCCCCCTAGGAGCATGCGTGTAGTACCGAGGTTTTTGATGACTTGTAGATTTTTGCAATAAGTATGTGAGTTCTTTATGACTAATGTTGAGTCCATGGATTATACGCACTCTCACCCTTCCATCCTTGCTAGCCTCTTCGGTACCGTGCATTGCCCTTTCTCACATTGAGAGTTGGTGCAAACTTCGCCGGTGCATCCAAACCCCGTGATATGATACGCTCTTTCCCACATAAACCTCCTTATATCTTCCTCAAAACAGCCACCATACCTACCTATTATGGCATTTCCATAGCCATTCCGAGATATATTGCCATGCAACTTTCCATCATTCCGTTCATCATGACACATTCATCATTGTCATATTGCTTAGCATGATCATGTAGTTGACATAGTATTTGTGGCAAAGCCACCATTCATAATTCTTTCATACATGTCACTCTTGGTTCATTGCATATCCCGGTACACCGCCGGAGGCATTCATATAGTCATCTTTGTTCTAGTATCGAGTTGTAATAATTGAGTTGTAAATAAATATAAGTGTGATGATCATCATTATTAGAGCATTGTCCCAAGTGAGGTATTAAAAAAAAGAGAAAGGCCATAAAAAAGAAGGCCCCAAAAAAAGAGAAAGGCCATAAAAAAAGAGAAGGCCCCAAAAAAATGAGAGAAAAAGAGAGAAGGGACAATGTTACTATCCTTTTTACCACACTTGTGCTTCAAAGTAGCACCATGATCTTCATAGTAGAGAGTATCTCATGTTATCACTTTCATATACTAGTGGGAATTTTTCATTATAGAACTTGGCTTGTATATTCCAACAATGGGCCTCCTCAAGTGCCCTAGGTCTTCATGAGCAAGCAAGTTGGATGCACACCCACTAGTTTCTTTCGCTGATCTTTCATACATTTATAGCTCTAGTGCATCCATTGCATGGCAATCCCTACTCCTTGCATTAACATCAATCGGTGGGTGTCGGTGTCAAAACCGGCGGATCTCGGGTAGGGGGTCCCGAACTGTGCGTCTAGGCCAGATGGTAACAGGAGGAAAGGGACACGAAGTTTTACCCAGGTTCGGGCCCTCTTGATGGAGGTAAAACCCTACGTCCTGCTTGATTAATATTGAAGATATGGGTGTTACAAGAGTGGATCTACCACGAGATCAGAGAGGCTAAACCCTAGAAGCTAGCCTATGGTATGATTGTATGTTGTGATTGTTGTCCTACGGACTAAAACCCTTCGGTTTATATAGACACTGGAGAGGGTTAGGGTTACACAAGGTCGGTTACAAAGGAGGAGATATCCATATACGTATTGCCTAGCTTGCCTTCCACGCCAAGTAGAGTCCCATCCGGACACGAGACGAAGTCTTCAATCTTGTATCTTCATAGTCTAACAGCCCGGCCAATGGAGATAGTCCGGCTGTTCGGAGACTCCCTAATCCAAGACTCCCACAGTATCCCCTGAACTAGGCTTCAATGACGATGAGTCCGGCGCGCAGTACTGTCTTCGGCATTGCAAGGCGAGTTCCTTCTCCGAATACATGACAGAAGAAGTCGAATACGAGGATAGTGTCCGACCCTGCAAAATAAATTCCACATTCCACCGCAGAGAGAATAACGTTTTCGCAGATCTAATTTGCTGGCTTGTTTTGGCAGCATGACGTTACGTCATGGCCCGGTGATTATTCAAACCATTTCTTTTAACCAGCTCCACACATAACGCGAGGCGGTTTCGTGACACGTCTTGCCGAAGCGGAGACCGTGTTCCTCCAATTACGGGATTCTCATTAATACGGTCATGGGTAACCCAACCGTGTCTAGGACTCCTAGTTTATAGGCAAGTCCTAAACGGCTACGGAGAGGACGCTTGATATTCACCCTCTTTATAAAGAGACGAGGTTTTCGCTTTTTCTCTCTCATGCTCAATCGAACCCTTCCTCTGCCTCGAGTTCTAACACCCAAAGCCCAGGTTAGGTGCTCCGGATCTTCAATCATGTTCGGATCCAGCCTTCAAGGCCGATGGATGCCCTCCTCCATGACGGAAGAGGACATTAAGAAGTTGAGGGAGGCCAGATACCTGACCGCCGAGGTTTTGCATCGGCTGCCTGCTCGAGGGCAGGTCGTCCCTACTCCCGAACCCAACGAGAATGTTGTGTTCGCCTCCCACTTCCTCTGAGGTCTAGGCCTCACTCTGGATCCTTTCGTCAGGGGCTTGATGTTCTATTACGGGCTAGATTCCCATGATCTAGCTCCAGACTCCTTTCTCCACATCACGACATTTATTGTCGTGTGTGAGGCCTTCCTCCGTGTGACCCCTCACTTCGGCCTGTGGCTCAAGACCTTTGAAGTACAACCGAAGATGATCGAGGGGCAACATGCAGCATGCGGAGGTGCATCAATAGGCAAGATGGCAGGAGCTCCATTGCCGAAAGGTTCCTTTCCAGAAGTGTCCGAATTATGGCAACGGGAGTGGTTTTACGTCACGGCTCCCAGAAGTGCCAAGTGGGCGGCTGCCCCCGCTTTCCGCCCGGGCCCCCCACCACAACTAATGTCATGGATTAGCAGGGGTCTGAGTTGGGGTCCAGCCAAGGACGTGCCTATACTACAAAGCCGCATCCGAGATCTCTTCAAGGGAGATTTTAATTTGGTTGCGGTAATACAAGTTATGCTGGTTCGTCAAGTCCAGCCTTGCAAACGCCGGCCGCTGCGCTTGTGGGAGTTCAACCCAGAGGGACCTCGTGCCATTCAAAGTTTCCTCGGCCTGACGCACGAGGAGATGTACAAGTCATTCTTCGGACCTCAAGTGGAATGTCCGGATATCATCGAGGACGTGGGCCTGAGCAGTAACCGCGCCGCCGAACAAGTAAGAAATCCTCTAGCTGAACACGCTGACTTTTATTCGAAGTTATTTATGAGAGTTTGCTTTTTGACAAGGACTGGCTAACAAAGGCGAAGATGATTTGGTGTTTGCCCCCCCTCCCTGAGGGTTTGGAAAATCCGGTATTGGAGAAGATGCTCGAGGTCGCACCTTGCCCGGAGCCCTTGAAGGAAGATACCGAGGGAGATAATACGGGCGGACGCGGGCCCCCATTGCTATCCACTCCAACCGAGGGAACGAGCGTCTCCACAAAGGAGGACGATCGGGGGAGGAAAAGGACTACTTCCGAGGATCCGGAAGCCGAAGCCTCCAAACGGGAGAAGAGGTCTCCCACAGAGGGTCCTGCCTTGGGGGGTGCTTTTGCCGCACAGAGTCCGCGGGGGGATCAGCCCTCCAACGAGTCGTAAGTGATCCAAAATATTTTAATAGTAAGGGTATGCTATCTTTTTCCTCTGAGAAAATAACCACCGCATATATCTTGTAGTTCGGGCCTCAGCCCCTCTCAAATGAGCTCATCTTCGGGGGATCTTCTTCCAGAGATGATGGAGAGCGAAACGCCTCCCCCGGACTCCTCCACTCCAGAAGCGGGCGACCCCGAAGTGTCGTCCGGAGGGCCTCTCCGTATCCGGTGAGGCCAGAAGATAATCCTGTAGACCCCCAAAGTCCCCAGTGTCCGGCTCCCGAAGAGAGCATACGAAAGAGTCCGGCACCGTCTGGTGTGCGGTCGGACGTTCTGAGGGAGTTGGTGGGGCGAGCGGCCATCTCAGAAGAGCACCGTACGCTGATGGGTACGGTGATGGAGAGAATCTCGTCCGTTGAAAGCGGATTACATGAAGCCTTTATGAGTCTATTGACAGGCTTTGAGGTATGTGAGATAATATGTGATAGTACTGCACATGTTAGGTGTGCCCTGTGTAGATAGTAGCCCCTGAGACTCTGGTTGTCGTTGAGAACGGCGGCAAACAGAGGATCATATTCCCAGGCAATAACCAAATTGCCTCTATGTGCAGGTGGTGGAAGCTCCGGTGGCTAGCCGGACTAGTGAGTTTGCCCAATGAAAACGGCAACTGGATGCGGCAGACGCCAACATCGGGCTTGTTAACAAGAGGCTTGACGAGGCATAGGGTAAGTGTTATTATCCGGTGAATGCCACATAGTAAGAGCAGCATAATGCCAGTATCTTTAATATGTTATGACTGCAGATGGAGCTGCCACCATGGAAGCCCTGCGGGGGAAACTTGCCCGAGCCAAGGAACAAGCGAGGATTAGTAATGCGGCTGCTTTGAAGGCAGCCGAAGAGTTGAAAGCCGAGAAGGCCGCACATTGCGAGAGCCAGGAGAAGATGGCCAAGATGGCCGTAGAATTAAAAGACACTGCCGACCGTTGCCGGTTCCTTGAAAAAGAAAACCGAGCGAAGGCAACGGACCTTGAGAAGGCCGCGGCGGCGGACAAAGACACCCGTTCTGCTATGAGAGCGAAGAAGGAGGAGCTGTGGGAAGCCGGGGATATTGCGGATGGGAAACCCTTCATGTTACGGAGGAAGTTCGGAGATCCTCGTTATGCCCCTCTGGATCGGCTGTGGAATTCGGCAGATGCGTATATGGATTTGGCGGTGAGCGCTGCCGATGCGGCCAAGTACTTCCAAGGTCAGATAGATCGTGAAGTGGACAAGCTATTCTGGACGCAATTCCATGTTCCAGAGCGTCCGCTTTCATTGACTGACCAGCTAGCCGAATGGGCCGAACTGAATAGGTTGTCCGGACTCGCCATGAGGTCTGTTGTGGATTAGCTATGGCCGGAAAGACCAAAGCCGAACAACTATTTCAGCTTAGTGCAGCAGTTCCTTGATGCGGTGCCGCGCATTAATGCGATGAAGAGGTCGGCGTGCATAGAAGGCTCGCAGATGGCCCTTGCCCGTGTTAAAGCATACTGGGTGGAGATGGACGCTACCACTGTTGC
Source organism: Triticum urartu (assembly GCF_003073215.2). Lineage (NCBI taxonomy): Eukaryota > Viridiplantae > Streptophyta > Magnoliopsida > Poales > Poaceae > Triticum > Triticum urartu. The sequence goes on along the minus strand of NC_053027.1, from coordinate 492,227,093 downwards.
GGCGCAGGGATCGGCCATAGGCCGGGTGGCTGCCGAGCACTATTTCGAGGAGGTTCTCGAGGGTGCTCGTTTGATAGAGGCCCAGTGCTCGAAAAATATTATGTTTGAGTGATATGTATTTTCATTGTAAGCACAATGCTTTTATGAATTTTTTATAAGGTTATTTTTATACTTTTGCCTGAAAGTAGTATGATGCCTCCTGTGCGGCCGTTTATGTATACCTGTGTATAACCTGAAAGATTGCAGCCGTCGGCTTCAACCCCCACGCATAAAATGCGGGGGTGTTCGCAAAAAATGCGTGTTCACACTTAACCCAACGTCTTGGTACTATTAAGGAGGTGATAGCATAGCGAGCGAGGCAACCGGACTATAATGCTTTAACACTTTCACTTAGCCATAGGAGTTTGACAGTGGGGCTACTAGATAGCCCCTGGTGGCTCTGCACTCTCCCGATCGCGGGGTGCGTACATGCCTGGCCGGGAAACGGCCCTTTGTTAAGGCGGAGGAATTCTAACATTCCGATAGGTCATCGAGTGGTTGACCAGTCTCACGCTATATCATGGCAGTCAGTTTTCGGCTTTCTCTACTGAGGTGCTCGTCCGGATGAACCAAGGCACAATCACAGTAGTTCTCCTGGTGCTACCTTAGCCGGTAAAGCGGAACATAAGGCACCAAAACACAGGAGCCGGGCAAACCCAACATTTGACCAAAGACAATGATTCAGAGCTGATGCATATAAGGCCAAACTCGCGACGCCGAACACTCCCTAAGGTATTTGGTCTTTATGGTATAAACCGGGCCTAAATAGCGCCCTTCGTAAGAAGCCCCTTGTGTCCAGGTACGTGCATTATTCTGACGTGGCCACATGCCAAGAAGCCAGCATCCTTCTCAACTGTGCTGAGAATTCGGTGGATATGTATCAACAAGAGACAGTAAAAAAGGTTTATGCAGGGTCTTAATCTAAAAAGAATCCTTGGAGCGGGTCCCTGCTGCACGTCTGTGCCTGTGTCTCCGTTGTGCCGTATCCTGGACGGGTGTAGCACGATGATTATCTGTAAAAGAGAGGAGCTTAGGTGAAAAAGCTGTCGTGCAAAAAGATAGTTTTTTAAAGAAATCATGTATAATTCAAGGTAAGTAAGAATTGCCGCTTGTCCGCGCACGTTGAGCCCCTTGTATTTGTAATAGGGTGTGATCATTGATCCGGTAAAAAATGCATATAGCTGCGCCGGACTTGTCTAACCGTGTCCGAGGTCGTGACGACCTGCTAAATGCTTTAGTTGGTGAGGCCATTTTTAGTGTGCGGCTGCCAGGGCAGCCGCACGCTCTTCGGCGCGCAAAGATCGCTTAATACTTCCATTCACTGTAATGATGCCACGTGGACCGGGCATCTTGAGTGTGAGGGAAGCGTAGTGTGGTATTGCGTTAAAGTGAGCGAAAGCTTCGCGTCTGAGTAGTGCTTGATAGCCACTTTGAAACGGAGCGATGTGGAAAGTTAAATGTTCACTACGGAAGTTATCGAGGAAGCCGAATATAACTTTTAGTAGCAGAGAGCTCGTGCAATGAGCCCCTGGGCCTGGCGTTACTCCTTTAAAGGTAATATTGCTATGGCAAATTTTTGTTGGGTCTATCCCCATTTCGCGGATTGTATCCTGGTATATCAGGTTTAGACTGCTGCCACCGTCCATCAGGACTCGTGTGAAGTGGTATCTGTCAATTATTGGGTCTAATACCAGGGCTGCCCATCCTGCACGCCAGACACTTGCTGAGTAATCATGATGGTCAAAAGTGATCGGTTGAGACGACCAGTGGCAGGACTCCGCAGTGATAGGCCTTCGGGCGTATTTTTCTGGGAGTGCCGTTTTGTTTCTGCCATTGATCACGTGTAACACGTTTACTGTTTTGACTTCTGGTGGAAATTTTTTTGTTCCCCAGTGTCTTCCTTGAGAGGCTCGTCCTCATCTTCGCTTGGTGTATCCTCCCCCTTGTGTACGCCGTTGAGCTTGCCGGACTGCTTGAAGACCGAACATTCTCTGTGGGTATGTTTGGCTGGTTTGCCAGGGGTGCTATGGACCTGACATATTTGGTCCAGAATTTTGTTTAGGCTGGACAGTTCGTCTCTGGCGCCTTTAGGGGGCGGCTTTTGCTGACCTGGCTGAGAGCTTTTGAATCCGGCGTTTACTACCGTGCTCTTCATGCTGTCTCTTTTATTCCGGCGTTTGTTATTGCTGTTGCGCCGTGATTTCCCATTTCCATCTCTAACTTCAGATGTGCTGGGGTCGCTGGAGCTGCATCGGGCTAGCCAGTTGTCTTCACCCGCGCAAAAGCGGGTCATGAGGCTTGTTAATGCTGCCATTCTTCTCGGTTTTTCTTGGCCGAGGTGTCGGGCAAGCCATTCGTCACGGACGCTGTGCTTAAAAGCTGCCAAGGCTTCGGTGTCCGGGCAGTCGACAATTTTTTTGTTTTTAGTAAGAAACCTGTTCCAAAGCTTTCGGGCTGACTCTCCGGGCTGTTGAGTTATATGACTCAAATCATCCGCATCCGGAGGTCGGACATAAGTCCCTTGAAAGTTTGTTCGAAAAGCGTCTTCGAGCTCTGCCCAGCTTCCAATGGAGTTTTCGGGGAGGCCTTTAAGCCAATGACGAGCTGGCCCTTTGAGTTTGAGTGGTAAGTACTTGATGGCGTGGAGATCATCTCCTCGAGCCATATGGATGTGGAGGATATAGTCCGCGATCTAGACCCCAGGGTCTGTTGTTCCGTCGTATGCCTCTATGTTTACAGGTTTGAATCCCTCTGGAAATTCATGATCCAGCACCTCATCGGTGAAACATAGGGGGTGTGCGGCACCCCTGTATCTGGGTGTACCGCGTTGTTCGGATGTTTGTTGTGTTATATCGTATGCTGGGGCGCGCTTGCGTGGTCCATAGATGGATCTGGTTGCGCTGTCCTTTTGGTGCAAGCCCTCACGTGAATCGCGTATTGTCTTGTGTGGCATTGTTTGCCGCTCTATGTTGGCCGTGAGGTCGTCTATCCGGCCAGGTGGCTGTTTTGATTTTTGGTTGTGAGGGGTCTGAGGCCTCCTCATCGAATTCAGGTAGCAACTTCCGCTTTGGGTAGCTCTTGGTGGGGCGATTGTCGCCGTACTTCGTTGCTGTGTTGAGTACTTTACTCCATCTGATTTGGAGTGTGTCCTGCGCAGCCTTGAGCCTTTGCTGCTGCTTTTTCAGACTCCTCGCAGTGGCAACAAGCCTTTGACGGGCATTCTGCTGCTTCGGGTGCCTGTCCGACGTTGTGTCGTCCGGACTATTATCTTTGACAGAATTGGTTTGTTTGGTTTGATCCTCCGTATTGCCGTGGTCCGACAGTGGTTCGCCCTGCTCCAACGTTGGGTCTGTGTTATCATTATTTCCGGCGAGGCGTGATTTGGGGCAGCGCTTGCGCCACCACTTTGACTGCTTCTCGAGGGAATAAGCCTTCGGTGCATCCTTCCGTCCCTCGTCGTCTTTTGGTGTGTCCACCATGTATACGTCATATGATGAAGTGGACGTCCAGCACCCTGTGGGTGGTGGTTCCTCTTCGCCTCCCGCATCGTTGTCCATACCGTCGATGTCTTCGGAGTCGAAGTCGAGCATGTCGGTTGAGTCATCGACAGTGGCTATTAAGTGGGTGGTGGGTGAGCGTCGAATTTCTTCGTCGTCCACATCCCAATCCTATTGGCCATCATACGGCCAGGGCTCTCCTGACAAAGAGATAGACCTTAGTGAATTTAGAATGTCGCTGAAGGGCGAGTGCTGAAAGATATCCGCGGCGGTGAATTTCATGATCGGCGCTTAATCGGATTCGATTGGCAGGGGCGCGGATGGTTCGGGGTCCGGAAGAGAGTCCGACACCTTGGAGTCACGGGCCGCACAGAGATTCATGCTGTTGTTCGGCTCGATCGCCGTTGAGACTGCAACCCCTAAGGCGGTGTCTAGCCACCCGTCCTCGATTGGTGCAGCTGGTTCCAAGCTAAGGGTCGGAGCTGATGCGGGCGCGGCCTCTGGGGTACCGTCCGGTGGCAGAGCTATGTCATACCCATCGCGATAGTGCGGCGCGCCCGGCTATGGCTCGAATCCGTCGAAGATCAAGTCCCCACGGATGTTGGCCGTGTAATTCAAATTTCCAAATCTGACCTGATGGCCAGGGGCGTAGCTTTCAATCTGCTCCAGATGGCCAAGCGAATTAGCCCGCAGTGCAAAGCCGCCGAATACGAAGATCTGTCGGGGAGAAAAGTCTCAGCCTGGACCACATCGCTATCGATGATAGTAGGAACATCAAGCCTAACGGCGATGACACAGAGGAACTCTCAATGAAAGCACCAATGTCGGTGTCAAAACCGGCGGATCTCGGGTAGGGGGTCTCAAACTGTGCGTCTAGGCCGGATGGTAACAGGAGGCAAGGGACACGAAGTTTTACCCAGGTTCGGGCCCTCTTGATGGAGGTAAAACCCTACGTCCTGCTTGATTAATATTGAAGATATGGGTGTTACAAGAGTGGATCTACCATGAGATCAGAGAGGCTAAATCCTAGAAGCTAGCCTATGGTATGATTGTATGTTGTGATTGTTGTCCTACGGACTAAAACCCTTCGGTTTATATAGACACCGGAGAGGGTTAGGGTTACTCAAGGTCGATTACAAAGGAGGAGATATCCATATACGTATTGCCTAGCTTGCCTTCCACGCTAAGTAGAGTCCCATCCGGACATGAGACGAAGTCTTCAATCTTGTATCTTCATAGTCTAACAGTCCGGCCAATGGAGATAGTCCGGCTGTCCGGAGACTCCCTAATCCAGGACTCACACAGTGGGCATCTCCATAGCCCATTTGACTAGCCTCGTTGATGTGAGACTTTCTCCTTTTTTGTCTTCTCCACATAACCCCCCTCATTATATTCTATTCCACCCATAGTGCTATGTCCATGGCTTGTGCTCATATATTGCGTGAAATTTTATAGGTTTGAGATTACTGAAGTATGAAACAATTGGTTGGCTTGTCATCGGGGTTGTGCATGATGAGAGCATTCTTGTGTGACGAAAATGAAACATGACTAAACTATATGATTTTGTAGGGATGAGCTTTCTTTGGCCATGTTATTTTGAGAAGACATAATTACTTAGTTAGTATGCTTGAAGTATTATCATTTTTATGTCAATATGAACTTTTGTCTTGAATCTTTCGGATCTGAATATTCATACCACAATTAAGAAGAATTACATTAAAATTATGCCAAGTAGCACTCCGCATCAAAAATTCTATATTTATCATTTACTTACTCGAGGACAAGTAGGAATTAAGCTTCGGGATGCTTGATACGTCTCCAACGTATCTATAATCTTTGATTGCTCCGTGCTATATTATCTACTGTTTTAGACATTATTGGGCTTTATTTTCCACTTTTATATTATTTTTGGGACTAACCTATTAACCGGAGGCCCAGCCCAGAATTGCTGTTTTTTTCCTGTTTTAGGGTTTCAAAGAAAAGGAATATCAAACGGATTCCAAACGGAATGAAACCTTCGGAAACGTGATTTTCTCATCAGATAAGATCAGGGAGACTTGGACCCTCCGTCAAGAAAGCCACGAGGCGGTCACGAGGGTGGAGGGCGCGCCCCCCCCCTGTGACGCTCAGATAATCAAGCTACAGTAACCTCTGCTAATGATGTCACGTCACCTCGATTACTGTTGCTAATCTCGCATTAGTTCGAAGACGATTCAAATTAAAATTCAAAATCAAGTCAAACGGTAAAAGTTTTGAAACATTAAAACTAAAATGTTCATCATGTGGCAAATAATCCCTAACTAGTTTTGGTGGTGGAACCAACCTTTTCCAAAGTGTTTAAATGCCCTAAACTAATTAAAAATTGTATCTGAAATAATAATTTAATTGCTTTTGAGTATATAAAATATTAAACTAAATTATTTTGGGTCCCAACTAGGTTTGGCAGTGGCCTATTTTGATGGTACTAATTTAGGTGCTAACTTGTATTTTAAAGAAATTAAACTAACAAAAACTAAAATAAAACAATAGAAAAGAAAAGAAAAAGAAACAAAGCCCCCCTGCTGGGCTGTGGCCGAGCTGGCCACCAGGCCACAACTGGCCCAGCCTCCCCTACTAATCCCCACCCCGGTCGAACCCTAGCGGTTCAACCCCCCACTACTTAGAGCCCGCTACCCCCCACTCCCCCCACGACCCCCACTCTCTCGTCCTCCTCTGCCACCGATCTGGATCGGGGGGATCGATCCCGTCGCCACCCGTGGGCTTCGCCGACGACGCCATGCCCCGCCGTTCACCGCAACGTCGTCGCCTGGAGGTCCACTCGCCGGAGCCGCGTCGCTGCTTCCTCACCCCCGCCGTCGAGCTCCATCGTCGGATCGACGGGGTCGACCCCGACGCCCGCAACTCCCCCCATCACCGGCGACACTGTCGCCGCCTCCCCGAGCCCACTGCCTAGCCCCTGCAGCCCCCCTACGAGGAACCCCCTATCCTCCTTTCCCTCCCCCCGCGCACACCCTGTCCGGCCGGTCCGTCCCCGTGCCACCACGCCTCCATCGCGCTGCTTGCCCGCCGCGCTCCGCCTACCTCTGCCATGGCCAGCGCGCCCTCTGCGTCGTGCTCCCCGCGACCAAATCGTCCTCGTCATGCGCCCGCCTCCGCCTCGACCCGCTCCTGCCGTGCCCGCCTTTGCCGGCCGTCGCGTCGCCTGCCGCTGCGGCGCGCCCCGCTGCTGCCCTCCCGGCCATGCGCCCACGCGCTGGCCTCGCCGGCCTCGCCCGCCGCGCGCAGCCCTGGCCGCCAGCGCCCCGCCGCTCTGCCACGCCTCTGCTCGCCCGCGCCCTCCACTGCCTCCCCGCATGCATCCGCCGTGCCGACGCCGCCCAGCTCCGCCATGGCCCTCCTCCCTTCATCCCGCGGCCTCCCTCTGCTTCTTCTGGAACCGCGCGAGCGCGAGCTCGCCCCCGGTGGCCACCGCGACTCGACTCATCGCCCATAGCGGCCATCCGGCATGCCTCCGCCGTGGCTGAAAGCCACCGGCATTTACTCGCCGGCCTAATAGGCCATTAGTGCTAATTGCGCTACCAACCCCCTGATGAGCCACTAACACATGGGGCCAACCCCCTGGAACGGTAAAAAAAGAAGAATTAAAAAAGGAATTAATAATAATAATAATATTAATTAACTAATTAAGTTAATTAATCCTGATTAGATAACCTAATCACTAGTTAAACTATTTAACCTGTTTAGTTAATCGCAGTCTAAGACAATCGGGACCCACACGTAAGTCTGACTAAGTCAACAGGACTGTTGACTGCTGACTCTGCAGTTGACCTAGTCAAGGGGCCCCATATGTCAGGTTTGAACGGCCAACAGGTTAGTTGACTTGCCGACGTCATGGTGCTGTCATGATGACGTCACCAGTCACTATTCTGGATAATTTAAATCTAAACATTAAATTAATTCCAGAAATTCTTTAAAAACTTGGAAAAATCGTAATAAATAAACTGTAGCTTGGATGAAAATGTTTTGTACATGAAAGTTGCTTAGAATGACGAGATGAATCCGAATACGCAGCCCGTTCGTCTGCCATGCATCCCTAGCTTAGCGAACACACAACTTTCCCCCTCCGATTCATCTGTCCGAAAACGCGAAACACCGGGATATTTTCCCGGATGTTTCCCCCCTTCACCGGTACCACCTCATACTGCGTTAGGGCACCCCTAGCACCGCTACTTGTCATGTCATGCATCGCTATGCATCTGTTTGCTTAATATTTATTGTTTCTTCCCCCTCTTCTCTCGCTAGACACCGAGACCGACGCTGCTGCTACCCAGTACGACTATGATGTTGACGACCCCTCTCTCTTGCCAGAGCAACCAGGCAAGCAAACCCCCCCTTGAGCATTCCGATATCGCCCATTTCTTTCCCTCTCATGCTTGCATTAGAATTGCTACTGCTTTATGTATGATCCTACTCTGATGCATAGCCTGTTGTTGTTACCTGCTTTCATACCTTACTTGCTTATCCTAAACTGCTTAGTATAGGTTGGTTAGTGATCCATCAGTGACCCCCCCACCTTGTCCCAGTTGCCCCGCTTTATGTTCGATGACTCGATCAACGTGATCGACGTCCCGGCCCCGACACTGCACATCACCCCCCTTAGTTGCACGACTCTGTAGAGTAACCATCGAGTGCCGAGGGTGGAACCTCTTACATCACTCCTGATGAGACCTCTGTAGAGTAGCTATTCGGTCGTGGTCATCGAGGGTGATTTCCTCCTTAACCACTTCTGATACGGCTCTGTCGTGCAATCCCTCAAGTGTGAACCTCGAGGGTGGATCCTCTTACGTTCACCTTGATGACAACATCAAGTGGAATTCACTAGGGGTGATTCCTTGGGTTTTCCCCTTGGTGTTAGACACACAGTTACTATGGTTACTATGACTTTGCACTAAGCCATGTTACTAAGACGGGTCGGCCCTGAGGGGTACCCGCGCGTGTTTAATAGCGAGTGATGTGGAGTCGGGTTGACCTGGAAGGTGCCCGCGAGATACTTACGAGGCATGGCCGGGCATTCTTAGCCCTTGCCGCAAGTACTCGAGACGTGGCGACGGGGTCACGTCGATCGCGAGTCTCTACTCGTTACCGTGCGTTCCTAATCCACTACGATTTGGATATTTGATCCGAGGGGCCTCTGGCCTGATAGCACTAACCATCACGTGGGCATAGTATGGGCGTTCTGCGTCATATACATCAGCCGAAGCTTAATAGACGTCAGCGACTAAGCGGCGCGCGCCGGGTTGGACTGGTAGGGACCTGCCTTTTTGAATGAGGTAGCTAGGTCTGCTCAATGGCCGCATACGCAACGTGCAGGAGTTCCCGGGGAGATGGCCCATGACCCCTGGGGGCATAGGTTTAGTCCGTCGTGTTGACCTCTCTATTAAGCCTAGGTCGGGTTGCGTCGTATTGTTTGGCCGAGGCCGGGCATGACCCAGGAAAGTGTGTCCGGCCAAAGTTAATCGAGCGTAATGGGTAAGTTGGTGCACCCCTGCAGGGAAGAAAACATCTATCGATAGCCTGTCCTACGGTAACGGACACTTGGAGTTGTATCCCGATCGATACAACTAGAACAGGATAATTGTGATGAGAAATGGATTGTGATGAGAAATGGATAGTATGGATCTGGGATTGCTTTCTCGGAGGGAGTCGAGAAAGGATCTCTGGCCGAGGTTGATAACACTTCTACTACTTTACTTTATGCTACTCTACGCCCCTCCTGTTGCTGCAAGATGGTGGTTTATAGAAGATGCTAGTCTTTGATAGGCTAGGTTCTCCCCTTCCCTTCTGGCATTTTGTAGTTTAGTCCACAGATACAATCCTTTCCTTTGATACAGATGCATACTTAGTTTAGATCTGATGTAAGTCTTGTGAGTACTTTGGATGAGTACTCACGGTTGCTTTGCTACTTCTTTTCCCCCATACCCGATTGTTGCAACACAGATGAAGTGTGAGTAGTTTACTTCAGACCTACGGGTCCATAGCTAGTAGCTAGATGGCTTCTTCTCTCTTTTTGGATCTCAATACAATGTTCTCCCCCTCTCTCGTGGAGATCTATTCGATGTAATCTTCTTTTTGCGGTGTGTTTGTTGAGACCGATGAATTGTGGGTTTATGATCAAGTCTATCTATGAATAATATTTGAATCTTCACTGAATTCTTTTATGTATGATTGGTTATCTTTGCAAGTCTCTTCGAATTATCAGTTTGGTTTGGCCTACTAGATTGGTTGTTCTTGCCATGGGAGAAGTGCTTAGCTTTGGGTTCGATCTTGCGGTGTCCTTTCCCAGTGACAAAAGGGGCAGCAAGGCACGTATTGTATCATTGCCATCGAGGATAACAAGATGGTTTTTTTATCATATTGCATGAAACTATACCTCTACATCATGTCATCTTGCTTAAGGCATTACTCTATTTTTAACTTAATACTCTAGATGCATGCTGGATAGAGGTCGATGAGTGGAGTAATAGTAGTAGATGCAGAATCATTTCTGTCTACTTGTCTCGGACGTGATGCCTATATACATGATCATACCTAGATATTCTCATAACTATGCTCAATTATGCCAATTTCTCAACAATAATTTGTTCACCCACCGTAGAATACTTATGCTCTTGAGAGAAGCCACTAGTGAAACCTATGGCCCCGGGTCTCTTTCTCATTATATCAATCTCCATCACTTTATTATTGCTTTGCTTTTACTTTTTACTTTGCATCTCTATACCAAAAATACCAAAAATATTATTTATCATCTCTATGAGATCTCACTTTCGTAAGTGACCGTGAAGGGATTGACAACCCCTAAGCGCATTGGTTGCGTTGAGCTATTGTTTTTGTGTAGGTACGAGGGACTCGAGCATAGCCTCCTACTGGATTGATACCTTGGTTCTCAAAAACTGAGGGAAATACTAACGCTACTTTGCTGCATCATCCCTTCCTCTTCGGGGAAATCCAACGCAGTGCTCAAGAGGTAGCAACCCATTACTCATATGGGCCAAAACGTGGGCCTATAATCATCTTGGGCCATTAGCAGGTCTAAACCTATAGTAGTTTCCTGCCTTTAACAGGCCATGGGCTACATATTTACTGTAGTGACACTGGGCTTTCTACGGTCCGTAGAAACAATGGGCCTTTTACGGTCCGTAGAAACAATGTGCCTTCTACGGGCCGTAGAAACAATGGGCCTTCTACGGGCCATACCATCAATGGGCCTTAGACGGGCCGTATGATCGATTAGCCAAACATGGGCCAAAAACAGACCGCATTATGGCCGTAAACGGGCTAGAGTTGGAGTCGTCCGTTCATGGGCCGACCATAACGGGCCATCGTTAATAGGCCGTATTTGATGACGCTATGAAAATGGCCCAACGTATTAACGGGCCACAAACGGGCCGACTGTAACCACATGCTGAATTTGGCCCACAAGCAGAAAATGGCAGTAACGGGCCATAAGTAACCAAATGTTGGAAATGAGCCCAAGAATAAATGGGCCCTGAGAAGGCCGAAAGATAACATGGGCTGCAAACGGTCCAATGGATTAATGGGCCGTTAATGGGTATAAAGTGCTACACTGTTCAGTACAAGCGAGTTTCACCACGGGCCGTTAATGGGCCAAGAGTTACAAGGGGCCTCATATGGGCCGAAAGATGTCATGGGCCATATATGGGCCAGAACTTAAAATTGGCTGGAATCATATTGGACGGCCCAGATGATGCTACTGGGCCTAATTCGAATAGGTCGTAACGGGCCCTGGGTGTTCGGGCTGTAAATGGGCTATATGCGAACAGACCGTTAACACACTTTCCGTGGGCCGACCTTTTCACAGGAATGGGCCTCTGTTGTGCCGTGCCATGTGTCGACGTATCATAGGCACCTTCGGTCCAATGAGTGGATGACATCTGTCCCGACGGTGAGCCGACACGTGTTTCCTCCAGCCAATGATAATTTTACACGTGGAAAATCCCCATTGGCCGGGGCTGTTAGCGGGTTATCGGATCCAAAACCGGACCCGTTAGCTTAACAGCGTTCCGTTACGGTTGATGCCATGTGTCGGTCACCCTTGACGAAAGCACTTCTGTTACGCGCAATTTATCGTCATGGAAGTGGACACTTCCGTGTTGATAATTTTGGTAATGTCATGTAACACTTCTACGACAGCACAACTATGACTATCTTGATTCTGTCATAAAATTGTCATGGATGTACATGCATGATAGAAAACGTGACCTACTGTGACAAACACGTATCATCATGGAAGTGTATTTTTTTGTAGTGTTGCCTCTCGTTTTCCTCTCCCCCACTTCACCCTTGCCGTTTTATTCGACCTCTCTTTCCATTCCCCTTCTCTTTTTCCATTTGCTTTTTCTTTCGCTTGCTTCTTGTTTGCTTGTGTGTCGGATTGCTTGCTTGTCATGATGGCTCAAGATAATACTAAATTGTGTGACTTTGCCAATACCAACAACAATGATTTTCTTAGCACTTTGATTGCTCCTCTTACCGATGCTGAATCTTGTGAAATTAATGCTGCTTTGCTGAATCTTGTCATGAAAGATCAATTCGCTGGCCTTCCTAGTGAAGATGCCGCTACCCATCTAAATAGCTTTGTTGATTTATGTGATATGCAAAAGAAGAAAGATGTGCATAATGATATTGTTAAATTGAAGCTATTCCCGTTTTCTCTTAGAGATCGTGCTAATACTTGGTTTTCGTCTTTGCCTAAAAATAGTATTGATTCATGGAATAAGTGCAAAGATGCTTTTATCTCTAAATATTTTCCTCCCTCTAAGATCATCTCTCTTAGAAACGATATTATGAATTTTAAGCAACTTGATCATGAACATGTTGCACAAACTTGGGAGAGGATGAAATTAATGATACGTAATTGCCCTACACATGGTTTGAATCTTTGAATGATTATACAAAAAATTTATGCCGGATTGAATTTTTCTTCTAGAAATCTTTTAGATTCAGAAACGGGAGGCACTTTTATGGAAATCACTTTAGGAGAAGCTACTAAACTCCTAGATAATATTATTGTTAATTATTCTCAATGGCACACGGAAAGATATACTAGTAAAAATGTGCATGCAATTGAAGAGATTAATGTTTTGAGTGGAAAGATGGATGAACTTATGAAATTGTTTGCTAATAAGAGTGTTTCTACTGATCCTAATGATATGCCTTTATCTACTTTGATTGAGAATAATAATGAATCTATGGATGTGAATTTTGTTGGTAGGAACAATTTTGGTAACAATGCTTATAGAGGAAATTTTAATCCTAGGCCGTATCCTAGTAATTCCCCTAATAATTATGGTAATTCCTACAACAAATCTTATGGAAATTTTAATAATACGCCCTCTGATTTTGAGACTAGTGTTAAGGAATTTATGATTTCTCAAAAGAATTTCAATGCTTTGCTTGAAGAAAAATTACCCAAGATTGATGAGTTGGCTAGGAACGTGCATAGAATTTCTCTTGATGTTGATTCTTTGAAACTTAGATCTATTCCACCTAAGCATGATATCAATGAGTCTCTCAAGGCCATGAGAATTTCCATTGATGAGTACAAAGAAAGAACCGTAGGATGCATGCAAAAAAAGATTGCTTTGTGAAAGCGTGTTCTTCTAGTTTCCATGATAATAATGATGAAGACCTAAAAGTGATTGATGTGTCTCCTATTAAATCTTTGTTTTGCAATATGAATCTTGATAATGATGGGACTGGAGATGAGTCAACTTTAGTTAGAAGGCGTCCCAATGATTCGGAGTTTTTAGATCTTGATGCAAAAATTGGTAAAAGTGGGATTGATGAGGTCAAAACTTTAGATAGAAATGAACCCACTATCCTGGATTTCAAGGAATTTAATTATGATAATTGCTCTTTAATAGATGGTATTTCCTTGTTGCAATCCGTGCTAAATTCTCCGCATGCTTATAGTCAAAATAAGGCTTTTACTAAACATATCGTTGATGCCTTAATGCAATCTTATGAAGAAAAAACTTGAATTGGAAGTTTCTATCCCTAGAAAACTTCATGATGAGTGGGAACCTACTATTAAAATTAAAATTAAAGATCATGAATGCTATGCTTTGTGTGATTTGGGTGCTAGTGTTTCCACGATTCCTAAAACCTTGTGTGATTTGCTAGGTTTCTGTGAATTTGATGATTGTTCTTTAAACTTGCATCTTGCGGATTCCACCATTAAGCAACTATGGGAAGAATTAATGATGTTATTATTGTTGCAAATAGGAATTATGTGCCCGTAGATTTCATTGTCCTTGATATAGATTGCAATCCTTCATGTCCTATTATTCTTGGTAGACCTTTCCTTAGAACGATTAGTGCAATTATTGATATGAAAGAATGGAATATTAGATTCCAATTTCCATTAAGGAAAGGCATGGAACACTTTCCTAGAAGAAAATTAAATTACCTTATGAATCTATTATGAGAGCTACATATGGATTGCATACCAAAGATGATAATACCTAGATCTATCCTTGCCTTTATGCCTAGCTAGGGGCATTAAACGATAGCGCTTGTTGGGAGACAACCCAATTTTATTTTTGTTTCTTGCTTTTTGATTATTTTTAGTAATAAATAATTCATCTAGACTCTGTTTAGATGTGGTTTTATGCTTTTAATTAGTTTTTGTGCCAAGTAGAACCTTTGGGAAGACTTGGGGAAAGTCTTTGCGATCTTGCTGTAAAAAACAGAAACTTTAGCGCTCACGATATTCACTGCCACTTTTTATTGAAGAGTGATATTTAGTTAATTATTTTTGAAGATTATTAATAGATAAATTACTCACGTCCAGAAATTTATTTTAGAATTTTTGAGGTTCCAGAAGTACTCGAAACCTACAGATTACTACAGACTGTTCTGTTTTTGATAGATTCTGGTTTTCGTGTGTTGTTTGCTTATTTTGATGAATCTATGGCTAGTAATGGAGTTTATGAACCATATAAAAGTTGGAATACAGTAGGTTTAAAACCAATATAAATAAAGAATGAGTTCATTACAGTACCTTGAAGTGGTGTTTTCTTTTCTTTCGCTAACGGAGCTCACGAGATTTTCTGTTAAGTTTTGTGTTGTGAAGTTTTCAAGTTTTGGGTAAATATTTGATGGATTATGGAACAAGGAGTGGCAAGAGCCTAAGCTTGGGGATGCCCAAGGAACCCCAAGGTAAAATTAAAGGACAACCAAAAGCCTAAGCTTGGGGATGCCCCGGAAGGCATCCCCTCTTTCGTCTTCATCCATTGGTAACTTTACTTGGAGCTATATTTTTATTCACCACATGATATGTGTTTTGCTTGGAGCGTCTTGTATGATTTGAGTCTTTGTTTTTTAGTTTACCACAATCATCCTTGCTGTACAAACCTTTTGAGAGAGACACACATGAATCATAATTCACTAGAATACTCTATGTGCTTCACTTATATCTTTTGAGTTAGATAATTTTGCTCTAGTGCTTCGCTTATATATTTTAGAGCACGGCGGTGGTTCTATTTTATAGAAATAATTGAACTCTCATGCTTCACTTATATTATGTTGAGAGTCCTTTAGAACAACATGGTAATTTGATTTGGTTATAAAATTATTCCTAATATGATAGGCATCCAAGATAAAAACATGAAAGTGCATTAAAAACTAAGATACGTTTGATATTTGATAGTTGTTTTCAGATATAAAGGTGGTAATATTAGAGGTGTGCTAGTTGAGTAATTGTGAAATTAAGAAATATTTGTGTTGAAGTTTGCAAGTCCCGTAGCATACACATATGGTAAACATTGTGTGACAAATTTGAAGCATGATGTGTTCTTTGATTGCTTTCCTTATGAGTGGCAGTCGGGGACGAGAGATGGTCTTTTCCTACCAATCTATCCCCCTAGGAGCATGTGCGTAGTGCTTGGTTTTGACGACTTGTAGATTTTTGCAATAAGTATGTGAGTTATTTATGACTAATGTTGAGTCCATGGATTATACGCACTCTCACCCTTCCATCATTGCTAGCCTCTTCGTTACTGTGCATTGCCCTTTCTCACCTTGAGAGTTGGTGCAAACTTCGCCGGTGCATCCAAACCCCGTGATATGATATGCTCTATTACACATAAGCCTCCTTATATCTTCCTCAAAACAGCTACCATACCTACCTACTATGGCATTTCCATAGCCATTCCGAGATATATTGCCATCCAACTTCCCACCGTTCCATTTATTATGACACGCATCATCATTGTCATATTGCCTTGCATGATCATGTAGTTGACATCGTATTTGTGGCAAATCCACCATGCTTAATTTTTCATACATGTCACTCTTGATTCATCGCATATCCCGGTACATGATACGTCTCCAACGTATCTATACTTTTTGATTGTTCCATGCTATTATATTATCAACCTTGGATGTTTTATATGCATTTATATGCTATTTTATATGATTTTTGGGACTAACCTATTAACCCAGAGCCCAGTGCCAGTTTCTGTTTTCCCCTTGTTTCAATGTTTCGCACAAAAGGAATATCAAGCGGAGTCCAAACAGAATGAAACCTCCAGAAAATTTATTTTTGGAAAGAAAGCAATACAGGAGACTTGGAGTGCACGTTAGGGGATCAACGAGGAAGCCACGAGGCAGGGGGGCGCGCCCACCCCCTGGGCGCGCCCTCCACCCTCGTGGGCCCCTAGTGGCTCCCCTGATGTATTTCTGCCGCCTATATATATCCATATACCCTAAAACTATCCAGAAGCACAATAGATCGGGAGTTCCGCCGCCAGAAGCCTCCGTAGCCACCGAAAGCCAATCTAGACCCGTTCCGGCACCCTGCCGGAGGGGCAATCCTTCTCTGGTGGCCATCTTCATCATCCCGGTGCTCTCCATGACGAGGAGGGAGTAGTTCTCCCTCGGGGCTGAGGGTATGTACCAGTAGCTATGTGTTTGATCTCTCTCTGTCTGTCTCTCTCTCGTGTTCTTGAGGTGGTACGATCTTGATGTATCGCGAGCTTTGCTATTATAGTTGGATCTTATGATGTTTCTCCCCCTCTACCCTCTTGTAATGGATTGAGTTTTCCCTTTGAAGTTATCTTATCGGATTGAGTCTTTCAGGATTTGAGAACACTTGATGTATGTCTTGCATGGGATACCCGTGGTGACAATGGGGTATTCTATTGATCCACTTGATGTATGTTTTGGTGATCAACTTGCGGGTTCCACCCATGAACCTATGCATAGGGGTTGGCACACGTTTTCGTCTTGACTCTCCGGTAGAAACTTTGGGGCACTCTTTGAGGTTCTATGTGTTGGTTGAATAGATGAATCTGAGATTGTGTGATGCATATCGTATAATCATACCCACGGATACTTGAGGTGACATTGGAGTATCTAGGTGACATTAGGGTTTTGGTTGATTTGTGTCTTAAGGTGTTATTCTAGTATGAACTCTAGGGCTGTTTGTGACACTTATAGGAATAGGCCAACGGATTGATTCGAAAGAATAACTTTGAGGTGGTTTCGTACCCTACCATAATCTCTTCGTTTGTTCTCTGCTATTAGTGACTTTGGAGTGACTCTTTGTTGCATGTTGAGGGATAGTTATGTGATCCAATTATGTTATTATCGTTGAGAGGACTTGCACTAGTGAAAGTATGAACCCTAGGCCTTGTTTCACCGCATTGCAATACCGTTTATGCTCACTTTTATCATTAGTTACCTTGCTGTTTTTATATTTTCAGATTACAAAAACCTTTATCTACCATCCATATACCACTTTTATCACCATCTCTTCGCCGAACTAGTGCACCTATACAATTTACCATTGTATTAGGTGTGTTGGGGACACAAGAGACTCTTTGTTATTTGGTTGCAGGGTTGTTTGAGAGAGACCATCTTCATCCTGCACCTCCTACGGATTGATAAACCTTAGGTCATCCACTTGAGGGAAATTTGCTACTGTCCTATAAACCTCTGCACTTGGAGGCCCAACAACGCCTACAAGAAGAAGGTTGTGTAGTAGACATCAAGCTCTTTTCTGGGGCCGTTGCCGGGGAGATGAGTGCTTGAAGGTATATCTTTATATCTTGTAATCGAGTCTTTTAGTTTCTTGTTTTATCACTAGTTTACTTTATAAAAGAAAAAATGGAATTAAGTTTGCCTCATACGCTTCATCTTTTTAATATCTTTCGTGAGTATGATGGAAAGGAAAATTGTGCCTAAGTGTTAGAAGAAGAATGCATTAAAATGTTTGGCACTAAATATTTGAATGATGAGCATGATTGCAACATTGTTAGTATGAATTCATTGAATATCCGTGATGATAATGATATGCAAAGCCACAAGCTTGGGGAAGCTATGTTTGATGAAGATGATATTTTTTGTCCCGCAAGTTTTGATGAGAAAAATTACTATGATGAAAGCATGCCTCCTATCTACGATGATTATTATGATGACACATATGCTTTAAATAATAATGATAACCATGAAACTTGTCATCTTGATCTTAATTTTCAATCACATGATAGTTATTTTTTTGAGTTTGCTCCCACTAGTATTAATGAGAAGAACCTTGCTTATGTGGAGAGTAGTAAATTTTCTATGCTTGTAGATCATGAAAAGAATGCTTTAGGTGCTGGTTATATTGTTGAATTCATTCATGATGCTACTGAAAATTATTATGAGGGAGGAACATATGCTTGTAGGAATTGAAATAATATCAAGTTTCCTCTCTACGTGCTTAAATTTTTGAAGTTTTGCTTGCTTTACCTTCCTATGCAAGTTGATTCTTGTTCCCATAAGTTGTTTGCTCACAAAATCCCTATGCATAGGAAGTGGTTTAGACTTAAATGTGTTAGTCATATTCTTCATGATGCTCTCTTTATGTTTCAATCCTTATCTTTTATGTGAGCATCATTGAAATCATCATGCCTAGCTAGGGGTGTTAAACGATAGCGCTTGTTGGGAGGCTGCTACCTCTTGAGCTTGCGTTGGTTTTCCCCGAAGAGGATAGGATGATGCAGCAGAGTAGCGTAAGTATTTCCCTCAGTTTTTGAGAACCAAGGTATCAATCCAGTAGGAGGCCACGTGCAAGTCCCTCGTACCTACACAACACAAAGAGCTCAATGCAACCAACGCGATTAGGGGTTGTCAATCCCTTCACGGTCACTTACGGAAGTGAGATCCGATAGATAATATTTTTGGTATTTTTGATATAAAGATGCAAAGTGAAAAGTAAAAACAAAGAAAGATTAAAGTGATGGAGATTGATATGATGAGAATAGACCCGGGGGCCATAGGTTTCACTAGTGGCTTCTCTCAAGAGCATGAGTTTTCTACGGTGGGTGAACAAATTATTGTTGAGAAATTGACATAGTTGAGCATAGTTATGAGAATATCTAGGCATGATCATGTATATAGGCATCACGTCCGTGACAAGTAGATGGAAACAATTCTGCATCTACTACTATTACTCCACTCATCGACCGCTATCCAGCATGCATCTAGAGTATTAAGTTAAAAACAGAGTAACGCTTTAAGCAAGATGACATGATGTAGAGAGATAAATTCATGCAATATGAAATAAACCCCATCTTGTTATCCTCGATAGCAACGATACAATACGTGTCTTGCTGCCCCTTCTGTCACTGGGAAAGAACACCGCAAGATCGAACCCAAAGCTAAGCACTTCTCCCATGGCAAGAACTACCAATCTAGTTGGCTAAACCAAACGGATAATTCGAAGAGACTAGCAAAGATAACCAATCATACATAAAAGAATTCAGAGAAGATTCAAATATCGTTCATAGATAGACCTGATCATAAACCCACAATTCATCGGTCTCAACAAACACACCGCAAAAGAAGAAGATTACATCGAATTGATTTCCCCAAGAGAGGGGGAGAACATTGTATTGAGACCCAAAAAGAGAGAAGAAGCCATCTAGCTAATTACTATGGACCCGAAGGTCCAAGGTAAACTACTCACACTTCATCGGAGGGGCTATGATGATGTAGAAGCCCTCCGTGATGACGGCCCTCTCTGGCGGAGCTCCGGAACAGGCCCCAAGATGGGATCTCGTGGATACAAAAAGTTGCGGCGGTGGAATTAGGTTTTTGGCTCCTATTCTGATCGTTTGGGGGTACATGGGTATATATAGGAGGAAGGAGTACGTTGGTGGAGCACCGAGGGGCCCACGAGGCAGGGGGGCACCCCTACCCTCGTGACCGCCTCCGGTACTTCTTGGAGTAGGGTCCAAGTCTCCTGGGTCTTATCTGAGAAGAAAATCATGTTCCAAAAAGGATTTTTCTGTTTGGACTCCGTTTGATATTCTGTTTCTTTGAAACACTGAAATAGGCAAAAAACAACAATTCTGGGCTGGGCCTCCGGTTAATAGGTTAGTCCCAAAAATAATGTAAAAGTGGAAAATAAAGCCCAATATAGTCCAAAACAGTAGATAATATAGCATGGACCAATCAAAAATTATAGATACATTGGAGACGTATCAGGCATCCCCAAGCTTAATTCCTGCTCGTCCTCGAGTAGGTAAATGATAAAAAGAGAATTTTTGATGCGGAGTGCTACTTGGCATCATTTCAATGCAAAATTTCTTAATTGTGGTATGAATATTCAGATTAGAAAGATTCAAGACAAAATTTCATATTGACATAAAGAATAATAACATTTCAAGCAAACTAACAAAGCAATTATGTTTTCTCAAAGTAACATGGCCAAAGAAAGTTCATCCCTACAAAATCATATAGTTTATTCATGCTCCATTTTCGTCACACAAGAATGCTCTCATCATGCACAACCCCGATGACAAGCCAAGCAATTGTTTCATACCTTAATAATTTCAAACTCATAAATTTTCACGCAATACATGAGCGTGAGCCATGGATATAGCACTATGGGTGGAATAGAATATAATGATGGGGGTTGTGTGGAGAAGACAAAAAAGGAGAAAGTCTCACATCAACGAGGCTAATAAATGGGCTAGGGAGATGCCTATCGATTGATGTTAATGCGAGGAGTAGGGATTGCCATGCAACGGATGCACTAGAGCTATAAATGTATGAAAGCTCAACAAAAGAAACTAAGTGGGTGTGCATCCAACTTGCTTTCTCATGAAGACCTAGGGCACTTGAGGAGGCCCATTGTTGGAATATACAAGCCAAGTTCTATAATGAAAAATTCCCACTAGCATATGAAAGTGATAACTCAAGAGACTCTCTATATGAATAACATGGTGCTACTTTGAAGCACAAGTGTGGAAAAAAGGATAGTAACATTGCCCCTTTTTGTTTTTTTGGGCCTTCTTTTTTTCTTTGGCCTTTCTCTTTTTTTGGGACAATGCTCTATTCAATGATGATCATCACACTTCTATTTATTTACAACTCAATGATTACAACTCGATACTAGAACAAAGTATGACTCTATATGAATGCCTCCGGCGGTGTACCGGGATATGCAATGAATCAAGAGTGACTAGTAAAAATTATGAACGGTGGCTTTGCCACAAATACTATGTCAACTACATGATCATGCTAAGCAATATGACAATGATGAATGTGTCATGATGAACGGAATGATGGAAAGTTGCATGGCAATATATCTCGGAATGGCTATGGAAATGCCATAATAGGTAGGTATGGTGGCTGTTTTGAGGAAGATATAAGGAGGTTTATGTGTGAAAGAGCGTATCATATCACGGGGTTTGGATGCACCGGCGAAGTTTGCGCCAACTCTCAATGTGAGAAAGGGCAATGCACGGTACCGAAGAGGCTAGCAAGGATGGAAGGGTGAGAGTGCGTATAATCCATGGACTCAACATTAGTCATAAAGAACTCACATACTTATTGCAAAAATCTACAAGTCATCAAAAACCTCGGCACTACACGCATGCTCCTAGGGGGATAGATTGGTAGGAAAAGACCATCGCTCGTCCCCGACCGCCACTCATAAGGAAGACAATCAAATAACACCTCATGTTTCAAATTTGTTGCATAACGTTTACCATACGTGCATGCTACGGGACTTGCAAACTTCAACACAAGTATTTCTCAATTTCACAACTACTCAACTAGCATGACTTTGATATTATTGCCTCCATATCTCAAAACAATCATCAAGCATCAAACTTTTCTTAGTAATCAACATACTCATACGAAAGTTTTATTATTAATCTTGCATACCAAGCATATTAGGATTTTAAGCAAATTACCATGCTATCAAGACTCTCAAAATAATCTAAGTGAAGCATGAGAGATCAATAGTTTCTATAAAACAAATCCACCACCGTGCTCTAAAAGATATAAGTGAAGCACTAGAGCAAAATTATAAAGCTCAAAAGATATAAGTGAAGCACATAGAGTATTCTATCAAATTCCAAATCATGAATGGCTCTCTCAAAAGGTGTGTACATCAAGGATGAGTGTGGTAGACTAACAAGCAAAGACTCAAATCATAAAAGACACTCCAAGCAAAACACATATCATGTGGTGAATAAAAATATAGCTCCAAGTAAAGTTACCGATAGAAGTAGACGAAAGAGGGGATGCCTTCCGGGGCATCCCCAAGCTTTGGCTTTTAGGTGTCCTTATATTATCTTGGGGGTGCTATGGGCATCCCCAAGCTTAGGCTCTTGCCACTCCTCGTTCCATAATCCATCAAATCTTTACCCAAAACTTGAAAACTTCACAACACAAAACTTAAAGTAGAAAACTCATGAGCTCCATTAGCGAAAGAAAACAAAAGACCACTTCAAGGTACTGTAATGAACTCATTCTTTATTTATATTGGTGTAATACCTACTGTATTCCAACTTCTCTATGGATTATAAACTATTTTACTAGCCATAGATTCATCAAAATAAGCAAACAACACACGAAAAACAGAATCTGTCAAAAACAGAACAGTCTGTAGTAATCTGTAGCTATCGCAAGATCTGGAACCCCAAGAATTCTAAAATAAATTTATGGACGTGAAGAATTTATCAATTAATCATCTTCAAAAATAATTAACTAAATATCACTTTCCAAATAAAAATGACAGCAGTTCTCGTGAGCGCTAAAGTTTCTGTTTTTTACAGCAAGTTCAACAAGACTTTCCCCAAGTCTTCCCAACGGTTCTACTTGGCACAAACACTAATTAAACACAAAAACACAACCAAAACAGAGGCTAAATAATTTATTTATTACTAAACAGGAGCAAAAAGCAAGGAATAAAAATAAAATTGGGTTGCCTCCCAACAAGCGCTATCGTTTAACGCCCCTAGCTAGGCATAACAAGCAAGAATAGATCTAAGTATTGCCATCTTTGGTAGGCAATTCTTCAATGAGGCATCTACCTCCCTAAGGAATTTTTTTATTTCTAGTGATTATCAAACTCTTAGGCACAAGATCGAAAATTTCATTTGTAGCAATTGGTTCCTTAATGATAGCAAAAAGATTGGGATGAATACTTATAGATTTAAGATCAACAGTTTCCTTACTAGATGATTCACCCTTATTTTTAGGAACATACATAAGCTTGGCAATTTTAGTAGGAGGACTTGGAGTATTCTTTATGGAAGAAAAAGCAGTTCCCAAGTTCATAATGATACCCTCAAGTTTATCGATTCTAGTAGAATCTAAGTTTATTTTCTCATTAACTATGGGTTCCTTTTCCTTAATATTTTTCAAAGTCATTCCTACCTTAGATCTGTATTGGGTAATTTGATTATGGATCTTTTTATCTAGATTTTCAATTAATTCAATAGTAGCAACTTTATTTTCAATAATTTTAAGTCTTTGCATGACATGCTCCAAAGTTAACATAGTTCCATTAACCTAAAGAGGTGGTGAGCCAAATAAATCTAACATAGAATTATAAGAATCAAAAGTATGGCTACCCAAGAAATTCCCTCTGGTAATGGTATCAAGGATATATTTATACCAAGGATTAGCACCTACATAAAAATTGCGGAGAAGAACTGAAGTAGATTGCTTCCTGGTAGATCTATTTTGAGCGTTGCAAATTCTATACCAAGCATCTTTTAGATTTTCTCCCTCCCTTTGTTTAATTTAGAACTTCATTCTCGGGAGACAACGGAGAAGATATGAGACTAGCCATGACGACAAGCAAACAAACTAACACACGAGCAAACAAAAAGGCAAACGGAGAAAGAGAGGGAGGATAGAGAGAGAGAGGGCCAATAAAATGGCAAGGGTGAAGTGGGGGAGAGGAAAACGAGAGGCAAATAGCAAATAATGTAATGTGGGAGATAGGGATTGTGATGGGTACTTGGTATGTTGACTTTTTTGCGCAGACTCCCCGGCAACGACGCCAGAAATTCTTCTTGCTACCTCTTGAGCACTGCGTTGGATTTCCCCGAAGAGGAAGGGATGATGCAGCAAAGTAGCGTAAGTATTTCCCTCAGTTTTTGAGAACCAAGGTATCAATCCAGTAGGAGGCTACGCTCGAGTCCCTCGTACCTACACAAAAACAATAGCTCAATGCAACCAACGCGCTTAGGGGTTGTCAATCCCTTCACGGTCACTTACGAAAGTGAGATCTGATAGAGATGATAAATAATATTTTTGGTATTTTTGGTATAGAGATGCAAAGTAAAAAGTAAAAGCAAAGTAAAATCAAAGCAATAATAAAGTGATGGAGATTGATATAATGAGAAAGAGACCCGGGGCCATAGGTTTCACTAGTGGCTTCTCTCAAGAGCATAAGTATTCTACGGTGGGTGAACAAATTACTGTTGAGGAATTGACAGAATTGAGCATAGTTATGAGAATATCTAGGTATGATCATGTATATAGGCATCACGTCCGAGACAAGTAGACCGAAACGATTCTGCATCTACTACTATTACTCCACTCATCGACCGCTATCCAGCATGCATCTAGAGTATTAAGTTAAAAACAGAGTAACGCCTTAAGCAAGATGACATGATGTAGAGGGATAGTTTCATGCAATATGATAAAAAACCCATATTGTTATCCTCGATGGCAACAATACAATATGTGCCTTGCTGCCCCTTCTGTCACTGGGAAAGGACACTGCAAGATCGAACCCAAAGCTAAGCACTTCTCCCATGGCAAGAACAACCAATCTAGTAGGCCAAACCAAACTGATAATTCGAAGAGACTTGCAAAGATAACCAATCATACATAAAAGAATTCAGAGAAGATTCAAATATTATTCATAGATAGACTTGATCATAAACCCACAATTCATCGGTCTCAACAAACACACCGCAAAAAGAAGATTACATGGAATAGATCTCCACGAGAGAGGGGGAGAACATTGTATTGAGATCCAAAAAGAGAGAAGAAGCCATCTAGCTACTAGCTATGGACCCCTAGATCTGAAGTAAACTACTCACAATTCATCGGAGGGGCTTGGATGATGATGTAGAAGCCCTCCGTGATCGATGCCCCCTCCAGCGGAGCTCCGGAACAGGGCCCAAGATGGGATCTCGTGGATACAGAAAGTTGCGGCAGTGGAATTAGGTTTTTGGCTCCGTCCCCGATCGTTTGGGGGTACATGGATATATATAGGAGGAAGAAGTACGTCGGTGGACCTTCGAGGGGCCCACGAGGGTGGAGGGCGCGCCCTCCACCCTCGTGGCCGCCTCGTTGATTTCTTGACGGAGGGTCCAAGTCTCTTGGATCTTATCTAATGAGAAAATCACGTTTCCGATGGTTTCATTCCGTTTGGACTCCGTTTGATATTCCTTTTCTTTGAAACCCTAAAACATGCAAAAAACAGCAATTCTGGGCTGGGCCTCCGGTTAATAGGTTAGTCCCAAAAATAAAATAAAAGTGGAAAATAAAGCCCAATAATGTCTAAAACAGTAGATAATATAGCATGGAGCAATCAAAAATTATAGATACGTTGGAGACGTATCACGGGCCGGCCTGAAGACTGACAACACTGAGATCCACTGAACCTTCCGGCCTAAATTACAGCATACCGACCAAAGAATAAACCTAGACTATACAACAAAGAAATTACGGTATATTACATCCACTGGGAATCAAAGTTCGCTACCGGTGATAATAAAGCACAACATGACCGCGGATTACATACACTGGGCATCAAAGGTCGCCACCAGTGCATATAAACGCACCGACAAAAGAATATACAAAACTGAGAGCACTTCAGAAGGCAATAGACCTGGGAAGCTCGGGCCCCGCAAGCAGCCGAACAAGCTGATGAGACCTCAGTTGTGTCAACGATAGATGCTGCATCCCTAGCTGTATGGCACCATAGTGCGCAACGCAGTCCCCTGACATCTTCATTACATCTTTGACTTTGAGTCGGAGCTGAGCTGAAGCAAGCCTTTCCGCTTTAAGTTGAGACTAAAAAAGTGGAAAGTTGCATGGCAATATATCAAACTGGATGGTGGAAAGTTGCATGGCAATATATCTCGGAATGGCTATGGAAATGCCATAATAGGTAGGTATGGTGGCTCTTTTGAGGAAGATATAAGGAGGTTTATGTGTGAAAGAGCGTATCATATCACGGGGTTTGGATGCACCGGCGAAGTTTGCACCAACTCTCAATGTGAGAAAGGGCAATGCATGGTACCGTAGAGGCTAGCAATGATGGAAGGGTGAGAGTGCGTATAATCCATGGACTCAACATTAGTCATAAAGAACTCATATACTTATTGTAGAAATCTACAAGCCATCAAAAACCAAAGTATTACGCGCATGCTCTAGGGGGATAGATTGGTAGGAAAAGACCATCGCTCGTCCCCGACCGCCACTCATAAGGAGGACAATCAAATAACACCTCATGTTTCAAATTTGTTGCATAATGTTAACCATACGTGCATGCTACGGGACTTTGAAATTTTAACTCAAGCACTTCTCAAATTCACAATTACTCTACTAGCATGACTTTGATATTACTACCTCCATATCTCAAAACAATTATCAATCATCCAACTTTTCTTAGTATTCAACGCACTCAAAAGAAAGTTTCACAAATCTTGAATACCAAAGCAAGTTATTATTAAGCAAATTACCATGCTATTACGACTCTCAAAATAATTTAAGTGAAGCATGAGAGATCATAGTTTCTTTAAAACAAACCACCACCGTGCTCTAAAAGATCTAAGTGAAGCACATAGAGCAAAATTTCAACACTCAAAAGATATAAGTGAAGCACATAGAGCAAAACTACATAGCTCAAAATATATAAGTGAAGCACATAGAGTATTCTATCAAATTTTAATTAATAGATGACTCTCTCAAAAGGTGTGTACAGCAAGGATGATTGTGGCACACTAACAAACAAAGACACAAATAATACAAGACGCTCCAAGCAAAACACATATCATGTTGGTGAATAAAAATATAGCTCCAAGAATTACTGATGCAAGTGGACGAAAGAGGGGATGCCTTCCGGGGCATCCCCAAGCTTTGACTTTTTTTTGTCCTTGGAGCTAGTGTTTGTGCCAAGTAGAACCGTTGGGAAGACTTGGGGAAAGTCTTTTTGGTCTTGCTGTAAAAAACAGAAACTTTAGCGCTCATGAGAATTGCTGCCAGTTTTTATTGTAGAGTGATATTGAGTTAATTCTTTTTGCAGATGATTAATAGACAAATTACTCAGGTCCACAAATTTATTTGAGAATTTTATGAGTTCCATAAGTATATGTTTGATCCAGATTACTACAGACTGTTCTGTTTTTGACAGATTCTGTTTTTGATGTGTTGTTTGCTTATTTTGATGAATCTATGAGTAGTATCGGAGGGTATGAAACATAGATAAGTCGGAATACATTAGATATTACACCAATATGAATTTATAATGAGTTCACAACAGTACCTAAGTGGTGATTTATTTTCTTATACTAACGGAGCTTACGAGTTTTCTGTTAAGTTTTGTGTGGTGAAGTTTTCAAGTTTTGGGTAAAGATTCGATGGACTATGGAATAAGGAGTGGCAAGAGCCTAAGCTTGGGGATTCCCAAGGCACCCCGAGGTAATATTCAAGGACAACCAAGAGCCTAAGCTTGGGGATGCCCCGGAAGGCATCCCCTCTTTCGTCTTCGTTCATCGGTAACTTTACTTGGAGCTATATTTTTATTTACCACATGATATGTGTTTTGCTTGGAGCGTCAATATATTTTATTTTGTTTTGCTTGATGTTTGAATAAAGTATCATGATCTGAAATTCTTAAATGTTAGAGAGTCTTCACATAGTTGCATAATTATTAGACTACTCATTGATGTTCACTTATATCTTTCGGAGTAGTTTGACATTTGCTCTAGTGCTTCACTTATACCCTTTTAGAGCATGGTGGTGGTTTTATTTTATAGAAATAGATGAACTCTCATGCTTCACTTATATTAATTTGAGAGTCTTTAGAACAGCATGGTAGTTTGCTTTGGTTATGAATTTAGTACTAATATGATGGGCATCCAAGAGAGATATATTAAAAACTTTCATATAAAGTGCATTGAATACTATGAGAAGTTTGATACTTGATGATTGTTTTGAGATATGAGGATGGTAATATTAGAGTCATGCTAGTGAGTAGTTGTGAATTTGAGAGATACTTGTGTTAAGTTTATGATTCCCGTAGCATGCACGTATGGTGAACCGTTATGTGATGAAGTCGGAGAATGATTTATTTATTGATTGTCTTCCTTATGGGTGGCGGTCGGGGATGAGAGATGGTCTTTTCTTACCAATCTATCCCCCTAGGAGCATGCACGTAATACTTTGTTTCGATAACTAATAAATTTTTGCAATAAGTATGTGAGTTCTTTATGACTAATGTTGAGTCCATGGATTATACGCACTCTCACCCTTCCACCATTGCTAGCCTCTCTAGTACCGCGCAACTTTCACTGGTACCTTAAACCCACCATATACCTTCCTCAAAACAGCCACCATACCTACCTATTATGGCATTTCCATAGCCACTCCGAGATATATTTCCATGCAACTTTCCACCGTTCCGTTATTATGACATGCTCCATCATTGTCATATTGCTTTGCATGATCATGTAGTTGACATTGTATTTGTGGCAAAGCCACCGTTCATAATTATTTCATACATGTCACTCATGCATCATTGCACATCCCGATACACCGCCGGAGGCATTCATATAGAGTCATATCTTGTTCTAAGTATCGAGTTGTAATTCATGAGTTTTAAGTAAATAAAAGTGTGATGATCATCATTATTAGAGCATTGTCCCAGTGAGGAAAGGATGATGGAGACTATGATTCCCCCACAAGTCGAGATGAGACTTCGGACGAAAATAAATAAATAAAAGAGGCCAAAGAAGCCCAAATAAAAAAAGAGAAGGCCCAAATAAAAAAAATAAAAAAATAAAAAAAGAGAAAAGGAGAGAAGGGGCAATGCTACTATCCTTTTACCACACTTGTGCTTCAAAGTAGCACCATGATCTTCATGATAGAGAGTCTGCTATGTTTTCACTTTCATATACTAGAGGGAATCTGCCATTATAGAACTTGGCTTGTATATTCCAATGATGGGCTTCCTCAAAATGCCCTAGGTCATCGTGAGCAAGCGAGTTGGATGCACACCCACTAGTTTCTTTTGTTGAGCTTTCATACATTTATTGCTCTAGTGCATCCGTTGCATGGCAATCCCTACTCACTCACATTGATATCTATTAATGGGCATCTCCATAGCCCGTTGTGAGACTGTCTTCTCCTTTTTGTCTTCTCCACAACCACCATTCTATTCCACCTATAGTGCTATATCCATGGCTCACGCTCATGTATTGCGTGAAGATTGAAAAAGTTTGAGAACATCAAAAGTATGAAACAATTGCTTGGCTTGTCATCGGGGTTGTGCATGATTTAAATATTTTGTCTGGTGAAGATAGAGCATAGCCAGACTATATGATTTTGTAGGGATAGCTTTCTTTGGCCATGTTATTTTGAGAAGACATGATTACTTGGTTAGTATGCTTGAAGTATTATTATTTTTATGTCAATATTAAACTTTTGTCTTGAATCTTATGGATCTGAATATTCTTGCCACAATAAAAAGAACTACATGGATAAATATGTTAGGTAGCATTCCACATCAAAAATTCTGTTTTTATCATTTACCTACTCGAGGACGAGCAGGAATTAAGCTTGGGGATGCTGATACGTCTCCAACGTATCTATAATTTTTGATTGTTCCATGCTATTATATTATCAACCATGGATGTTTTATATGAATTTATATGCTATTTTATATGATTTTTAGGACTAACCTATTAACCCAGAGCCCAGAGCCCAGTGCCAGTGCCAGTTTCTGTTTTTCCCTTGTTTCAATGTTTCGCAAAAAAGGAATATCAAACGGAGTCCACATGGAATGAAACCTTTGGAAAAGTTATTTTTGGAAAGAAAGTAATACAGGAGACTTGGAGTGCACGTTAGGGGATCAACGAGGAAGCCATGAGGCAGGGGGCGCGGCCACCCCCCTAGGCGTGCCCTCCACCCTCGTGGGCCCCTCGTGGCTCCCCTGATGTATTTCTTCCGCCTATATATATCCATATACCCTAAAACTATCCAGGAGCACAATAGATCGGGAGTTCCGCCGCCAGAAGCCTCCGTAGCAACCGAAAGCCAATCTAGACCCGTTCTGGCACCCTGCCGGAGGGACAATCCTTCTCTGGTGGCCATCTTCATCATCCTGGTGCTCTCCATGACGAGGAGGGAGTAGTTCTCCCTCGGGGCTGAGGGTATGTACCAGTAGCTATGTGTTTGATCTCCCTCTCTCTCTCTCTCGTGTTCTTGAGGTGGTACGATCTTTATGTATCGCGAGCTTTGCTATTATAGTTGGATCTTATGTTTCTCCTCCCCCTCTACTCTCTTGTAATGGATTGAGTTTTCCCTTTGAAGTTATCTTATTGGATTGAGTCTTTAAAGATTTGAGAACACTTGATGTATGTCTTGCGTGGGATACCCGTGGTGACAATGGGGTATTCAATTGATCCACTTGATGTATGTTTTGGTGATCAACTTGCGGGTTCCGCCCATGAACCTATGCATTGGGGTTGGCACATGTTTTCATCTTGACTCTTTGGTAGAAACTTTGGGGCACTCTTTGAGGTTCTATGTGTTGCTTGAATAGATGAATCTTAGATTGTGTGATGCATATCGTATAATCATACCCACAGATACTTGAGGTGACATTGGAGTATCTAGGTGACATTAGGGTTTTGGTTGATTTGTGTCTTAAGGTGTTATTCTAGTACGAACTCTAGGGCTCTTTGTGACACTTATAGGAATATCCCAACGGATTGATTGGAAAGAATATCTTTGAGGTGGTTTCGTACCCTACCATAATCTCTTCGTTTGTTCTCCACTATTAGTGACTTTGGAGTGACTCTTTGTTGCATGTTGAGGGATAGTTATGTGATCCAATTATGTTATTATTGTTGAGAGGACTTGCACTAGTGAAAGTATGAACCCTAGGCCTTGTTTCAACGCATTGCAATACCGTTTACGCTCACTTTTATCATTAGTAACCTTCTGTTTTTATATTTTCAGATTACAAAAACCTATATCTACCATCCATCTACCACTTGTATCACCATCTCTTCACTGAACTAGTGCACCTATACAATTTACCATTGTATTGGGTGTGTTGGGGACATTAGAGACTCTTTGTTATTTGGTTGCAGGGTTGTTTGAGAGAGACCATCTTCATCCTACGCCTCCTACGAATTGATAAACCTTAGGTCATCCACTTGAGGGAAATTTGCTACTGTCCTACAAACCTCTGCACTTGGAGGCCCAACAACGCCTACAAGAAGAAGGTTGTGTAGTAGACATTAGTACACCACCAGAGGCATTCACATAGAGTCATATTTTGTTCTAAGTATCGATTTGTAATTCTTGAGTTGTAAGTAAATAAAAGTGTGATGATTATCATTAGAGCATTGTCCCATGTGAGGAAAGGATGATTGAGACTATGATTCCCCCACAAGTCAGGATGAGACTCCGGACGAAAAAAAGAGGCCAAGAAAAAAAAGAAGGCCCAAGTAAAAAAATGAGAGAAAAAGAGAGAAGGGACAATGTTACTATCCTTTTTCCACACTTGTGCTTCAAAGTAGCACCATGATCTTCATGATAGAGAGTCTCTTATTTTGTCACTTTCATATACTAGTGGGAATTTTCCATTATAGAACTTGGCTTGTATATTCCAATGATGGGCTTCCTCAAATGCCCTAGGTCTTCGTGAGCAAGCAAGTTGGATGCACACCCACTTAGTTTTTTGATGAGCTTTCATATATTTATAGCTCTAGTGCATCCGTTGCATGGCAATCCCTACTCCTTGCATTGACATCAATAGGTGGGAATCTCCATAGCCCATTGATTAGCGACGTCAATGTGAGACTTTCTCCTTTTTTGTCTTATCACACAACCTCAATCATTATATTCTATTCCACCCATAGTGCTATGTCCATGGCTCGCGCTCATATATTGCGTA
Organism: Triticum urartu; assembly: GCF_003073215.2. NCBI lineage: Eukaryota > Viridiplantae > Streptophyta > Magnoliopsida > Poales > Poaceae > Triticum > Triticum urartu. Next base: position 492,195,041 of record NC_053027.1, on the reverse strand, counting down.
AAAGTTGAAAGAGTTTGAAAAGGCTAAGTATGAAACAATTGCTTGGCTTATCATCGGGGTTGTGCATGATGAGAGCATTTTGTGTGGCGAAAATGAAGCATGACCAAACTATATGATTTTGTAGGGATAAGCTTTCTTTGGCTATGTCATTTTGATAAGACATAATTGCTTGGTTAGCACGCTGATACGTCTCCGTCGTATCTACTTTTCCAAACACTTTTGCCCTTGTTTTGGACTCTAACTTGCATGATTTGAATGGAACTAACCCGGACTGACGATGTTTTCAACAGATTACCATGGTGTTATTTATGTGCAAAAACAAACGTTCTCGGAATGACCTGAAACTTCACGGAGCAACTTTTCAGAAAATATGAAAAATACCTGCAAAAGATGAAGGCCAGGAGACCCACCACCTGTCCACGAGGGTGGGGGGCGCGCCTGCCCCCCTAGGGCACGCCCCCTATTGCCTCTCCGACTCCAACACTACTAGGAAAAGGCATGCTAGTGGCGCACCGAATTTGCCTTCTAATGGCGCACTACCGGTGCGCCACTGGCATCACGCCATTAGAATTAAATTCTAATGGCGCACCACTGGTGCGCCATTAGTATCTGGTGTTCTAATGGCGCACCACGTAGTGCGCCATTAGTATAGCCTGCAGTGCGCCATTAGAATGCCTCCCAGGGGGCCATATGTACCCATGTGCTTTGGCTTTCTAATGGCGCACCAGCAGTTAATGCGCCATTAGTGTGATGATCACAGTGCGCCATTAGTGTCTTGTGTGGTGCGCCATTAGTATGAATATTAGGTTTTTTTTTGCTTTTCTGATTTTTGCACAGGTTACAAAATATATTATTGGACAGAATATAGACAGCAGCACACAGCAACATCAGATTCATCAAATACAATAGAAGATTAGTCTCCAAATACAATTCATCATATGAGTCTCCGAATTCAAAAGACCGAACAAAGATAAAACATTACAAGTCTCAAGACCACGAGTATCGAGTTTGCCTTCACATTACAAGTCGATATCGATCATCTAAACTACCATCACATAGAAGAGAGCTGTGGTCATCACGATGAGCATCATCGCGATCAAACTGGTCTTCATCTGGTTCCTCCAACGCTCCCTCCTCTCTCCCGCTAGATAGCGGGTGTATCTACATTCGGCCTCCGCCCTAGTGGTGTACCCTTTGTAACTGTTACTGCTGAAACGGTGAACCTGTCTCCGACACTCCTCCCAGTCGTCGTAGACTCTGGGAACCTTACCCTTGTACACGACATACGACGGCATCTCTATGCACAATCCAAACAACAGACAATACATAAGCAATATGTAAGTATGCAACAAAAGGATCGGAAGGGAAAAGCAAGACATTAATAGCACGATTCATGGTCCTACTAATAAATAGCATCGATTACATCTAAGTTGAACGACTGTCCAAACCAAAGAGACATACAAATTCATTAAAGTATAATTACAACATGAGCCAATCAATGTTTCAGAACTACACATCACTACTTTCGACTCGACTCATCGGATAGGAACGTGGATGAAGCCGCCGTCTGTCATGATGGTCATGAAATCGCGGTCGTTGTCACCCTGCATTTGTAGCGTTTCATCTATCTCACTGTTGGATGGTTGATATCTGAGGAAGAACTTCCCCGAGGTATGAAGGACATCTTGATGGATGATGTCCGCAAATTCCGACTGGATGCGAAAGAATTCTTGTCTGAGGTCCGCGTCCTGGACTGCCGACAAGCTCGCGGCCCAATCTTTGAGATTATCTGGTAGCAGAAGTTGATGATGGTCCCTTACGATCGCCCGCATGTGATGGAGGGCGTAGTAGGCATCCTTCTGACCGCCAGGCGGCTGCTTGACGCAGCAGAACTTCATATTATGTGAGAACATGTGCTTGCCGTACTTACAAACTGCCCTGGTGAAGGTGCGTCCAGATTTGGTGTAGCCGGGGAGAACATCATCAAGAACTTTCTTGACATTTGTGTAGTCTATGTTGGAGTTACGGTTCGGGTCGAAATACGTGGCCATGGAATATTTCAGGCTTAAGAGGATGAGTGTGCAATGTGTGTCACTGCACAGAACACGGAATGTTAGAAAAAAAAGAACGATCGAAATCTAAGAAATCATATGTTACGGGGCGGTTAAGGGATGACTTACTCGGGAAAGTAAGCCACAAGGAAGTTATCCTTATCTGGGTTTGCCAGAATGATGCCTTCGAGGTGTGAACTCGCAACTTGGCGGTCCCCAGCGCTGCTCAAGTGCTTGGCATGCATGTAGAAGGGGTCGACTATCACGATGTCCGGGGTCTTGTCTCTAATGATCCGCATCTCCATACTCAGCGAAAACAGCCGAACGAAGGTGTAGTGAAGCGGATGAAGGTTAAACATAGCAAAGATGTCATCAAACCGCAGGATGATCGTACCCCCGATGTCGCCATCCACAAAGCCCTTGCCCTCTGGCACCTTGGCCACGAAAACTGGGTATGCCACATCCTTCTCTCTGAGACGCCGCTTCTCCAAAGAAAGAACACTATCGTGCAGACTCCACATAGCACCGGTTGCAGCATTCAGCATATTTGGCGGTAGCATCGCCCTACCCGCCACATGCACCCTCCTCGAGATATCCTTAGGTGAAGGTGGCCCGTCCTGAGCACGGATCAAACTCGGTGTCGGCTGGCTCGCACCGGCGCCCTTGTTAGTCTTTTGTTTCCGTCCCTTCTTCTTGATCTCCTGTAATGGGACCGAGTTCTGCTCACAGACCGCCTTCTTGAGCGTGTTGGGGCTGATAATATTCCGCACCTTAGCTATCTGAGGCTCGGTGAAGGCGGGAGCTGGAGGCGTGTCCTGAGAACTGAACACCAGACGACGCCTGTTGCAATTGGAATTCTCCGCCGTACCAGCTAGATCGCGGTGGTCTTGGTTGGGTTCTTGAGAAAGAGGCCCGCAGAACTTGTCAGCGTACCCATGTTCGGCAAAGTACTTATCAACGTTGGTAAATGTACCATTGTCGTTGTCGTCGCCGTCCGGATCCTGTGCCATAGGGATGTCCGGCAGGTCCGGTAGCGTTGCGGCGTTCTTGCCATGGCTTGGCGCCGGCACGACTGGCGGTCTTGTCTGTGGGGTGGTGTCCCCCGCCCCCAAACGAATCTGGCTCTTCGGCCAAAGCAGGGGCCAGTTTACGCAGGCGCTGAGGGTCATCTCATCTTCTTCGTCGGCCCCAGCGGGTCGAATCGGAGGTAACAGCTCGTCGCAGCCTGGCAACACCCAAACCACTTCAACCCTATACATTGTGGGTGGCATCGAATTACCGTGGAACATGGGGTTGCCCGGTTGAACGATTCTGCCCTTGGCGACATCGACCAACTCGGCGCCCACGAAGTGCAGAAGAGTGCAAGGAACGTCGGTGGTGCCCTGCGAAAACATGTACAGGGCGTCAGGGATGCCCAGTCAAAGGCAAGGAGATGAAGTCATCGGCCGAGAGGCTTAGTTACCGTGATGCCGTCGATCTCGGCTAATGTCGAGGCACCGCCAACGGTGGGCGTGCAACTGACGGAGGGGGCGCTTGTTGGCGAGGTGCCGGCCGGCGTACACCCAGGTGCATTAAGCTCCAATGCCCGTGCCGGTGCCGGAGACACGAATACCGCCTCCGCCGGAGACACCAATGGCGCCGCCGCCGGAGACACCAATGGCGCCGCCGGAGACACCAATGGCGCCGCCTGCGCGCCGTGCGAGTTGCTGGCCGTGAAGCTGGGAACCGGGGGAGGCCCCTGTTGGCCGCCCGCAATCCACGTCGTCAGCCCATGAATCAACGTAGGCACCATGGCGTTGAGCGTCGTTCCAAGTTGTTGTTGCACTTGCTCTTGGACAAGCTCCGGAATCCGCACCACTTGTGCCTTGAGTTCTTCAACCTCGCGCGTCTGGCTTTCCGAGCTGGTCTTTTTCTCCTTCCGCACACCAGCGGTATAGTATGACCCCCATTTTGTGGACAAGCCTTTGCCAGCCACACGACCAGCTGACGTCGGCTTAGTGAGCTTATCCTTGTTTTTCATTACGTTCAACGCCCTATTTAAAGGGGTGTCGAAAGGGGAGCTCTTAGACGACCCCGCACTACTGCTTTCAGTGTCCTATGAAAGGAACGTGAACCATTTAGAAATATTGGGGATTAATTAGAGTGCAACCATATGGAGCTAATTACGCGGGGGTGTATTCCTTACCAGAAGAAGCTCAAGCGCCCTGGTCTTCGGATCCATGGTAAGCTCCTTTGTTATCGGGTCCTCCTTGTACCGGGCCCTGACATAGTTCCTGGTCTGCTTGTCACCGCTGTATTTCTCGAAGCGGGGCGGTAGGCCTTGCTCGGCATGCTCCGCGTCCTCCTTGTCCCATATAGGCTCCGCCACTCTGTAACCGTCTGGACCGAGTTTGTGTTCCCCTAAGTTCAACTCCCGCATTTCTTTCCCCCACTGACTTGATTCGGAGGTTGCACTGCTCTCGCACTTGATCTTGAACTCCTTGTACTCATCTTCACTCATCAAAGGATATTTCGCCTTGATCTTCTCATAACTATCACCTTTATCAATCATTCTCTTCACCGCGCTTTTCCAAGTAGACAGGGCCATGCTCATCTTCGTGAGGGCGGCACTGTTCACTTTATTCCCTGAGAGGCGTGTGTTTTCAAATTCGGCGGGGAACTTGTATCGTTCGTGCAGCTTCGTGAAGAGGAGGTTGCGCAAATTCCCTCGGTCCTTATGCCTAAGGTTCTTGGTGTTGATCGAGACGGTGCTCCTTGGGAAAACGTTCGTGCCAGAATGACATGTTCTTGTTGAAGCATGCGTCGGTCATTTTGTGTTTTACCTTCATCTCTAGAGCCATGAGCGTTACTTTCAGGCGGGTATCCTCGGGCCTGCATCCTTCATACAATGGAGTAACCGCGTCTATCTCCAGTTGATCCAGCTTGGCTTTCTCTCGGGCGGCAGCTCTTGCGTTATCCGTCTGCTTGAGAAGCAGCTCTTGAATATGAGGGTCCTGCACCCAGCCTCCATCGTCGTCTGCTCCCGCATCTTCATCTTCATGATCATGCCCTTCGTATTGATCTTCCTCATCATCATGTACGACATCTTCTACATGATGACTGTGTACAGCATCACCGTCGTGATCATGTCCTGGAGATTCTTCGTCTTCTCGCCCGCCCTCGCCGCGGTGGTACTTGTCTTGTTGCCCTTCCTCATTTCTTGCCCGGCCCCCATGGATGACTTCATAGTCATCTTCATCACCTTGCCACCGATAGCCATCCATGAAACCATGCAAGAGCAGGTGGTCCCGCACCTGCCCGGAATCCGGGTCCGCAATAAGGCTCTTCAGCTTGCATCTTCGACACGGACATCTTATCTCCGTCTCGTTCTTTTGAAGCATCTCGGCCTTCGTGGAGCTCAAAAACCTATTCACGATGCCTTCAGTCATCATGCGGACCATGGTCGCCTGCGGGGTAGAGCAAAACGATATTTTAGAACCAAGAAAAAATTTGGCATGACCTTCCCTAAAAATAGGACCAAAAAGAATGCATAGTGCCAAAATACTCGCCGAAACGGAAATGAATCAAAACATTCTGGCAAAATATTGGCAACTATCGCATTTCAAATACCGGTACCTTCAAACACAAACATATATGCAACACCACAAACACATGCAACACCACAAACATACATAGATCTAGCTAGGCCACAAAAAGTGCATGTGCACGTTGTTGGAGCGAGCTAGGGAGAAAAAAAGTAGATCTACATCATGAAGATAGCTTTCCCCTTACTTACCTATCAAAAAAAGGTAATTTCACCACTTAATTTTGATGAATCTATGGTGGAAATGAGGTGAGGAGGAGGAGGCAGCCGAAAGCTTGGAGAAGGAGGTGGAGGGAATGAAGTGGGGAAAGTGAGTGGGTAGGTGTGGGGTTGTCCAAAATATCTTGTTGGGGTCCCAGGTTACTAATGGCGCACCACCAGCAAATGCGCCATTAGTAACCCTGGTTACTAATGGCGCACCTGCAGGTGGTGCGCCATTAGTAGTTTTGCAAAAAAGTATAAATAAATAAATATATATATACTAATGGCGCACCGGGTAATAGTGCGCCATTACTAGTTTAAACTAGTAATGGCGCACTGTGAAATGGTGCGCCATCAGTAGTTTTGCAAAAAAAAGAATAAAAAAAATTACAGTAATGGCGCACTGTCTGCCTGGTGCGCCATTACTAGTTAGAACTAGTAATGGCGCACTTCGACCTGATGCGCCATTAGTTTGTATGGAAAAATGAAAAAAAAATTAATACTAGTGGCGCACCCTGTTTCTGGTGCGCCATTAGTGTCTTCCACACTAATGGCGCATCACCAACTGGTGCGCCATTAGTATATAGTAGTGGCGCACTTCTTCCATGATGCACCATTAGTATCAATCCTATCTATAGCTCTTTTCCTAGTAGTGCAACTCCAACTCAATATATTGTGTTTCAGGGAGAAAAAAATCAGAGAGAAGAAATCATCACGTTTTACGATACGGAGCCGCCGCCAATCCCTAAAACCTATCGGGGGGGCTGATTTGGAGTCCATTCGGGGCTCCGGAGAGGGGAATCCGTCGCCATCGTCATCATCAACCATCCTCCATCACCAATTTCATGATGCTCACCGCTGTGCGTGAGTAATTCCATCGCAGGCTTTGCTGGACGGTGATGGGTTGGATGGGATCTATCATGTAATCGTGTTAGTTTTGTTAGGGTTTGATCCCTAGTGTCCACTATGTTCTGAGGTTGATATTGCTATGACTTTGCTATGCTTAATGCTTGTCACTAGGGCCCGAGTGCCATGATTTCAGATCTGAACCTATTATGTTTTCATCAATATATGAGTGTTCTTGATCCTATCTTGCAAGTCTATAGTCACCTATTATGTGTTATGATCCGTTAACCCCGAAGTGACAATAATCGGGATACTTACCGGTGATGACCATAGTTTGAGGACTTCATGTATTCACTATGTGTTAATGCTTTGTTCCGATTCTCTATTAAAAGGAGGCCTTAATATCCCTTAGTTTCCGTAAGGACCCCGCTGCCACGGGAGGGTAGGACAAAAGATGTCATGCAAGTTCTTTTCCATAAGCATGTATGACTATATTCGGAATACATGCCTACATTACATTGATGAACTGGAGCTAGTTCTATGTCACCCTAGGTTATGACTGTTACATGATGAACCGCATCAGGCATAATTCTCCATCACCGATCCATTGCCTACGAGCTTTCCATATATTGTTCTTCGCTTATTTACTTTTCCGTTGCTATTGCTATCATTACTACAAAATACCAAAAACATTACTTTTACTACTGTTACCTTTTGCTACCATTACCACTACTATCATATTACTTTGCTACTAAACACTTTGCTGCAGATACTAAGTTTCCAGGTGTGGTTGAAATGACAACTCAGCTGCTAATACTTGAGAATATTCTTTGGCTCCCCTTGTGTCGAATCAATAAATTTGGGTTGAATACTCTACCCTTGAAAACTGTTGCGATCCCCTATACTTGTGGGTTATCAAGACTATTTTTTGGCGCCGTTGTCGGGGAGCATAGCTCTATTCTTTGAGTCACTTGGGATATATATCTGCTTATCATTATGAAGAACTTGAGAGATCCAAAAACCAAGATATATCCCTCAACTACAAGGGGAGGTAAGGAACTGCCATCTAGCTCTGCACTTGATTCACCTTCTGTTTTGAGTAAGCTTGCGACACCTACACCTGCTTCTGCTATTCGTTCTGATATGTCGCGTGTTATTGATGATGCCACTTCTGCTATGCATGACACTTATAATAAAACTACTTCTATGCTTGATACTACTCTGCCACTTGGTAAATTTCTTGATGAACAACTTGTTAGTGCTAGAGAAATTGAAAATATTGAATCTGATGATACTGATGAAAGTGATGATGAAGAATCACTTGTTATTCCTAAGGGTTATGTTTTTGATCAAGAAGCGTCTTTAGCTATTTTAGCTTGCAAAAATAGAAATGAACTCAAAAGGTTATTAGCTAAATGGAGTAAGCAGTCTCTAAATGCTAGAATGAAACCTGACCCTGCTTTTGCTACTTCTCCTATCTTTGTTACTGATAAGGATTATGAATTCTCTGTTGATCCTGATATAATTACTTTGGTTGAATCTGATCCTTTTCAGGGTTATGAATCTAAAACTGTTGTCGCACGTCATACTAAATTGAATGATATAGCCACCATGTTCACTAAAGATGAGAGAACTTGTTACTTTTACATCCTTAAAATATTTCCGTTCTCATTAAAGGGTGATGCTAAGATATGGTTTAATTCTCTTGATCCTGGTTGTGTGCGTAGTCCCCAGTATATTATTTATTACTTCTCTGCTAAATATTTCCCTGCTCATAAGAAACAAGCTGCTTTAAGGGATATATATAATTTTGTGCAAGTTGAAGAAGAGAGTCTCCCTCAAGCTTGGGGGAGGCTTCTCCAATTACTTAATGCTTTGCCTGATCATCCTCTTAAGAAAAATGAAATACTTGATATCTTTTATAATGGACTAACCGATGCCTCCAGAGATTACCTGGATAGTTGTGCTGGTTCTGTTTTCAGGGAAAGAACACCGAATGAAGCTGAAAATTCTATTGAATAATATGTTGACAAATGAAAATAATTGGACACCTCCGGAGCCAATTCCTGAGCCTATTCCTAAACCAACTCTGAAGAAGAGGGGTATTCTGTTTCTTAGTCCTGAAGATACGCAATAGGCAAAGAAATCTATGAAAGAAAAAGGTATTAAAGCTGAAGATGTTAAGAATTTACCTCCTATTGAAGAAATACATGGTCTTAGTTTACCGCCTATTGAAGAAACATATAATCTTAATACAGTACCTATTGAAGAAACTCATGGTCTTGATAACCCGACACAGGTAGTAAAGGTAAATTCTCTCTATAGATATGATAATGATGAAATCCCATTTACTAAATTTGCTAGCCCATGCTTAGATGAGTTTGATAAATTTATGGCTAAGCAAGAAGATTTTAATGCTTATTTTGGTAGACAATTGAAATACAATTCAAATATGCTTAAACATTTGGGTGATTATCTCGCTAATGTCAAAGGTGAACTTAAACTTATTAGTAAACATGCTACTATGGTTACCACTCAAGTAGAACAAGTATTTAAAGCTCAAAATGATTTGCTTAATGAATTGAATAGTAAAGATAATGATAATGATGTTAGAGTTATGACTAGAGGTGGTAGAATGACTCAGGAACCTTTGTATCCTAAAGGCCACCCTAAGAGAATTGAGCAAGATTCTTAGAGAAATAATATAGATGTACGTAGTTCTTCTAAAAAGAAGAACAAGAAAAATGATAGGACTTTGCATGCTTCTAGTGAACCTATTACTGAAACACCTGAGAATCCAAATGATATTTCTATTTCTGATATTGAAACTCAATCTGGTAATTGATGTCTACTACACAACCTTCTTCTTGTAGACGTTGTTGGGCCTCCAAGTGCGGAGGTTTGTAGGACAGTAGAAAATTTCCCTCAAGTGGATAACCTAAGGTTTATCAATCCGTAGGAAGCGTAGGATGAAGATGGTCTCTCTCAAGCAACCCTGCAACCAAATAACAAAGAGTCTCTTGTGTCCCCAACACACCAATGCAATGGTAAATTGTATAGGTGCACTAGTTCGGCGAAGAGATGGTGATACAAGTGGTATATGGATCGTAGATAAAGGTATTTGTAATCTAAAATTATAAAACAGCAAGGTAACTAATGATAAAAGTGAGCGTAAACGGTATTGCAATGCGTTGAAACAAGGCCTAGGGTTCATACTTTCGCTAGTGTAAGTTCCCTCAACAATAATATCATAATTGGATCACATAACTATCCCTCAACATGCAACAAAGAGTCACTCCAAAGTCACTAATAGCGGGGAACAAACGAAGAGATTATGGTAGGGTACGAAACCACCTCAAAGTTATTCTTTCCAATCAATCCTTTGGGCTATTCCTATAAGTGTCACAAACAGCCCTAGAGTTCGTACTAGAATAACATCTTAAGACACAAATCAACCAAAACCCTAATGTCACCTAGATACTCCAATGTCACCTCAAGTATCCGTGGGTATGATTATACGATATGCATCACACAATATCAGATTCATCTATTCAACCAACACAAAGGACCTCAAAGAGTGCCCCAAAGTTCTACCGGAGAATCACGACGAAAACGTGTGCCAACCCCTATGCATAGGTTCATGGGCGGAACCCGCAAGTTGATCACCAAAACATACATCAAGTGAATCACGTGGTATCCCATTGTCACCACAGATACGCACGGCAAGACATACATCAAGTGTTCTCAAATGTTTAAAGACTCAATCCGATAAGATTACTTCAAAGGGTAAACTCAATTCATTACAAGAGAGAAGAGGGGGAGGAGAAACATAGGATCCAACTATAATAGCAAAGCTCGCGATACATCAAGATCGTGCCAAATCAAGAACACGAGAGAGAGAGAGATCAAACACATAGCTACTGGTACATACCCTCAGCCTCGAGGGAGAACTACTCCCTACTCGTCATGGAGAGCACCGGGATGATGAAGATGGCCACCAGAGAGGGATTGCCCCCTCCGGCAGGGTGCCGGAACGGGTCTAGATTGGCTTTCGGTGGCTACGGAGGCTTCTGGCGGCGGAACTCCCGATCTATTATGCCCCTCGATGTTTTTAGGGTATATGGAGATATATAGGCGGAAGAAGTACGTCAGGGGGGCCACGAGGGGCCCACGAGGGTGGAGGGGGCGCCCTAGGGGGGTGGGCGCGCCCCCTACCTTGTGGCCTCCTCGAAGGTCCCCTGACGTGCACTCCAAGTTTTCTGGGCTTCTTTCCTTCCAAAAATGAGTTCCGTGAAGTTTCATGTCAATTAGACTCTGTTTGATTTTCCTTTTCTTCAAAACCCTAAAACAAGGTAAAAACAACAATTCTGGGCTGGGCATCCGGTTAATAGGTTAGTCCCAAAAATAATATAAAAGTGGATAATAAAGCCCAATATTGCCCAAAACAGTAGATAACATAGCATGGAGCAATCAAAAATTATAGATACGTTGGAGACGTATCAGTAATGAACCTGAAACTAGTGATAATGTTCATAATGATGCTCAACCTAGTAATGATAATGACATTGAAATTGAACCCGTTGTTGATCTTGATAACCCACAATCAAAGAATCAACGTTATGATCAGAAAGACTTTGTTGCTAGGAAACGTGGTAAAGAAAGAGAGCCTTGGGTTCAGAAACCGATGCCTTTTCCTCCCAAACCATCCAAGAAAAAGGATGATGAGGAGTTTGAGCGCTTTGCTGAAATGAATAGACCTATCTTTCTGCGTATGCGATTAACTGATATGCTCAAAACCAATCCTTATGCTAAGTACATGATAGATATCATTACAAATAAAAGAAAGATACCGGAAGCTGAAATTTCCACCATGCTTGCTAATTATACTTTTAAGGGTGGAATACCAAAGAAACTTGGAGATCCCGGTGTACCAACTATACCATGCTCCATTAAAAGAAATTATGTTAAAACTGCTTTATGTGATCTTGGAGCCGATGTTAGTGTTATGCCTCTCTCTTTATATCGTAGACTTGATTTGAATAAGTTGACACCTACTGAAATATCTTTGCAAATGGCTGATAAATCAACTGCTATACCTGTCGGTATTTGTGAGGATGTGCCTGTTGTAGTTGCAAATGTTACTATTTTAACGGACTTTGTTATTCTTGATATCCCCGAGGACGATAGTATGTCTATTATTCTTGGAAGACCCATTTTGAATACTGCAGGGGCCGTTATTGATTGCACTAAAGGCAATGGCACTTTTCATGTTAATGGTAATGAGCATACGGTACACTTTCCGAGCAAACAACCTCAAGTTCATAGTATCAACTCTATTGGAAAATTCCATCGATTATATTTGGAGGTTTTGAATTTCCTCTTCCTACTGTCAAGAAGAAATATGACATTCTTATTATTGGGGATGTGCATATCCCCGTTGAGGTAACATAGTGCTATTCGAAATGTCTCGAGTTCCATGTTATTCGGAATGAGTTCGTTAACAAGACTTGATCAACCTTGTTAGTCGATTCCTTTTGATGATCATGAGATGGATGAAACTAGAAGGCACAACCTTCTGTACCCCACCTTTACTTTCTGTTATTTATATTAAATAAAATAAAAATAAATATTTTTATGTCTGTTATCTGATTATCCGTGCAATATAAAAATACCTCGAAAATAAAAGTTCTCCAAATGCCCTAAAATTTAAATATGATTTTTTCTAGAATATTTGAGAATATTTGGCACTGAGAACACAGCAGGGGGGTCAACCACCTGCCCACGAGGGTGGAGGGCGTGCCCCCTGCCTCGTGGGCCCACGGTGGCTCTCCTCCACTTATTCCTGCACCCACACACTCCTTCTTCCTCCCCCAAACACGAATATCCAGCTCAAGCACGAGTTCTAGCTCACTTTGCTGCCATTTTCGATCTCCTTGCTCAAACCACCTCTCACAAAACTGCTTGGGGAGATTGTTCCTTGGTATGTGACTCCTCCATTGGTCCAATTAGTTTCTGTTCTAGTGCTTTATTCATTGCAAATTTTTGATGCTTAGGTGACCCTGTTCTTGAGCTTGCATGTCAAATTTATATGGTTAAAAGTAGTTTTGATGCATGATATAGGCTCTAGGCACTTGTAGGAGTAGTTGCTATCAATATTATTGAGTTTGGTTTACTTTTATTTTGAAGTTACTAAAAAATTTCAGAATTTTTCAGAGGAAGAAATATGCTTAGGAAAATGTTCCAAGGTGGTTCTTCAAGGAAGCAAGGACACAGACTTGCAATGCGTGATGCTGATGATGAGCCACCAAGAGATGCTCCAGTGCGTCCTTGTGAATGGCCTTCTGAGAACTTTATGGATCGAGTGGGAATTAAGGAAGAATTCAACGCATATTTGCGTAATGCTGATCTCATGAGCTTCGAGGAAGAGAAGTGCAGCCAGTATCACAACCTCACCAGTACCTTTGTGAGGAGGTTTGAATTTTCAACTTCACGTAATTTTCCAACTGTCCTGTTTGATCTTTATGATAATTCTTACACTATGGATTTAGAAGATTTTACCACTTCATGCAAACTTCCACAATGGGGTAGTATAAGGGATCCTCGCAAATCTGAATTTAGAGATTTTCTTGCTAGCATAACTGTGGGAGAATCTAAAAATATTACACAAGCTACCATAAGGAGCATTCACTTTCCTGCTATAAATTACTTTGCTCTCTTCATAGGTAGATGCATTAATGGTAAAGATGAGGCATGTCACATGTGTGTCCCCGACCTCAGTATTCTTCGGAGTGCTGTGTTAGGAGAAAAATCTTATAATTTGGGAGCCATTGTTGCACGTAGGTTGCATCTTAATAGATTTAATGGAGATTTCTTTGGTGGAATTTATGCAACCCGCATAGCTAATTTTCTTGGTGTAGCGATACGCGAAGATGATATTGAATTACCGCCTGCTTATCTAGATTTTAATGCTATGGTTCACCACTAGTTTGTCGAGAGGAACGAATCACCTCTCCAGTGTCGACTAATCTTTGACAGATGCCGTGCTCTCCGTATTACTCTCCCTGATCGTGCCTTCATTGATTATCAGGCAAGAGGAAGATATACTATTACCAGAGAGGAGGCAGATGAGTACGAGAGGAGAGCGGAGGCCGCTCGTTGCCACGCTGCAGCTCAGTAGACGATAGCCGCTGCATCACAGTACGACCCCAACTACTATTATGGATATCCGCCAGGCCAGCCATGGCCATAGACCAACTTAGGCCAAAAGCCTAAGCTTGGGGGAGTACGTATTTCCCACCGACATTACATTTATGTTCACACACTCATTGCTAGATGTCGGTGCTGATACTTTTTCATTGTATCATCCATGCTAGTTTATTTTCCTTTTTTATGCTTTCTTCTTGTGTGTTTAATAAACCTTAAGAAAAACCAAAAAAATTACTTGTAGCTTTTAATCAGTTTAATTTCCATGCTTGTAGTAGTAATTAAAAAGAAAACTCAAAAAGATTTCCTGTTCTTCTTTTGCTTGTTGGGAGCTTTCCCGTGTAAATAGTTTTATTTCTTTTCTTTTCTTTGGGGTCGATAGGAGAAGACCATAATTAAATTACAGAAGTGGCTCTTATATGCATTATTGTTTATCTGACAAAAGAGCCCATATTGCCTTGTCTTCTCCTGTTTATTGAATGCTTGCAGATTCCAGCTTAGTCCAATGCACGTGCACTATTATTATTCACATCATTCGATCGAGAAAGTGAAAGGCAATTATGATGATATATGATGGACTGGCTGAGATGAGAAAAGCTGGTATGAACTCGACCTCTTTTGTTTTTGTAAATATGATTAGTCCATCGTTCCTGATTCAGCCTATTATGAATAAACATGTTTGCAATGACAATTAGAGATCATTGTTTCTTGTGCCATGCTTGATTAGCTATGAGTTATAATGGTTTACCTTGCGTGCCAACATGCTATTGAGATAGTTATGATGTGGTATGATAGGGTGGTATCCTCCTCTGAATGATTTAAGTGACTTGACTTGGTGCATGTTCACGCATGTAGTTGAAACAAAATCAACATAGCCTTCACTATATTTATGTTCATGGTGGATTATATCCTACTCATGCTTGCATTCGGTGTTGATTAATTTTAATGCATGTTCATGACTGTTGTCGCTCTCTAGCTGGTCGCTTCCCAGTCTTTTGCTAGCCTTCACTTGTACTAAGCGGGAATACTGCTTGTGCATCCAATCCTTTAAACCCCAAAGTTATTCCACATGAGTCCACTATACCTACCTATATACGGTATCTACCTGCCATCCCAAGTAAATTTGTATGTGCCAAACTCTAAACCTTCAAATAAATATCTTGTTTTGTATGCTCGAATAGCTCATGTATCAACTAGCTCTGTCCGTATCTTCCATGTTAGGCGGGTTATTCTCAAGAGGGGTGGACTCCGCTCCTCACTCACGAGATAAATGGCTGGTCACCAGGATACCCAGTCCCATGCTTTATGCAAACTTAATCAAAATAATTGCAAACAAAACTCCCCCTGGGACTCTTGTTAGCTGGAGGCACTCGTTGTTTTGAGCAAGCCATTGATTGATTCTTGTTGGTGGAAGGGGGAGTATAAACTTTACCATTCTGTTTGGGAACCGCCTATAATGTGTGTAGCATGGAAGATATCACCATCTCTTGGTTGTTATGTTGACAATGAAAGTATACTGCTCAAAATATTATTCACCTCTATTTCAAAACCGAGCTCTGGCACCTCTACAAATCCCTGCTTCCCTCTACGAAGGGCCTATCTATTTACTTTTATGTTGAGTCATCATCCTCTTATTAAAAAGCACCAGTTGGAGAGCACCGCTGTCATTTGCATTCATTACTGTCAGTTTACATTGGGTATGACTTAACTGGATATCTTTTACCATGAATTACAATGTCTAGTCAGTCCTTGGTCTTTAAAGGTGCTCTGCATTTATGTTTTCCGGTCTCAGAAAGGCTAGCGCGCGAGATACCATCTTGTTATATCATATTATGATTGTTTTGAGAAAGTGTTGTCATCCGAGATTTATTATTATGGCTCGCTAGATGTTTATGCTATTGATATGAGTAAACTTGAGACCTATGCGTTATTGCAAATGTGGTTAGTTATAATCTTTGCAGAAAACTTGAATGCTGGCTTTACATATTTGCAACAACAAGAGCAAACAGAGTTTGTAAAAGTTTTTCTTTATCACTTTCAGTTTGTCAACTGAATTGCTTGAGGACAAGCAAAGGTTTAAGCTTGGGGGAGTTGATACATCTCCGTTGTATCTACTTTTCCAAACACTTTTGCCATTGTTTTGGACTCTAACTTGCATGATTTGAATGGAACTAACCCGGACTGACGCTGTTTTCAACAGAATTACCATGGTGTTATTTATGTGCAGAAACAAATGCTCTCGGAATGACCTTAAACTTCACGGAGCAACTTTTCAGAAAATATGAAAAATACCTACAAAAGATGAAGGCCAGAAGGACCACCACCTGTCCACGAGGGTGGGGGGCGGGCCTGCCCCCCTAGGGTGTGCCTGCCCCCTAGGGCGCGCCCCCTACCTCGTGGCCTCCCTGTTGCCTCTTCGACTCCAACTCCAACTCCATATATTGTGTTTCGGGGAGAAAAAGTCGGAGAGAAAAAATCATCGCGTTTTACGATACGGAGCCGCCGCCAAGCCCTAAAACCTCTCGGGAGGGCTGATCTGGAGTCCGTTCGGGGCTCCGGAGAGGGAAATCCGTCTCCATCGTCATCATCAACCATCCTCCATCACCAATTTCATGATGCTCACTGCCGTGCATGAGTAATTCCATCGTAGGCTTGCTGGACGGTGATGGGTTGGATGGGATCTATCATGTAATTGAGTTAGTTTTGTTAGGGTTTGATCCCTAGTGTCCACTATGTTCTGAGGTTGATGTTGCTATGACTTTGCTATGCTTAATGCTTGTCACTAGGGCCCGAGTGCCATGATTTCAGATCTGAACCTATTATGTTTCATCAATATATGAGTGTTCTTGATCCTATCTTGCAAGTCTATAGTCACCTATTATGTGTTATGATCCGTTAACCCCGAAGTGACAATAATCGGGATACTTACCGGTGATGACCATATTTGAGGAGTTCATGTATTCACTATGTGTTAATGCTTTGTTCCGGTTCTCTATTAAAAGGAGGCCTTAATATCCCTTAGTTTTTGTAAGGACCCCGCTGCCACGGGAGGGTAGGACAAAAGATGTCATGCGAGTTCTTTTCCATAAGCACGTTTGACTATATTCGGAATACATGCCTACATTACATTGATGAACTGGAGCTAGTTCTGTGTCACCCTAGGTTATGATTATTACATGAAGAACCGCATCCGGCATAATTCTCCATCACCGATCCATTGCCTACGTGCTTTCCATATATTGTTCTTTGCTTATTTACTTTTCCTTTGCTATTGCTATCGTCACTACAAAATACCAAAAACATTACTTTTACAACGGTTACCTTTTGCTACCGTTACCACTACTATCATATTACTTTGCTACTAAACAATTTGCTGCAGATACTAAGTTTCCAGGTGTGGTTGAATTGACAACTCAACTGCTAATACTTGATAATATTCTTTGGCTCCCCTTGTGTCGAATCAATAAATTTGGGTTGAATACTCTACCCTCGAAAATTGTTGCGATCCCCTATACTTGTGGGTTATCACACGCTTGAAGTATTATTATTTTTATGTCAACATTAAACTTTTATCTTGAATCTTTCGGATCTGAACATTCATGCCACAATAAAGAAAATTACATTGAAGAATATGCTAGAAAGCATTCCACATCAAAAATTATGTTTTTTATCATTTACCTACTCGAGGACAAGCATGAATTAAGCTTGGGGATGCTTGATACGTCTCTAACGTATCAATAATTTATTGATTGTTCCATGCTATTATATATTCTGTTTTGGATGTTTAATGGGCTTTATTATACACTTTTATATTATTTTTGGGACTAACCTATTAACCGAAGGCCCAGTGCAAATTGTTGTTTTTTTGCCTATTTTAGTTTTTTGCAGAAAAGGAATATCAAACGGAGTCCAAACGAAATGAAACCTTCGGGAGCGTGATTTTTGAAACGAACGTGATCCAGAGGACTTGGAGTGGACGTCAAGAAACAACCGAGGAGGCCACGAGGCAGGGAGGCGCGCCTGCCCCCCTGGGTGTGCCTCCCACCCTCGTGGGCCCCTCATGGCTCTCCTAACCGACTTCCTTTGCCTATATATACTCATATACCCTGAAAACATCCAGGAGCACCACGAAACCCTATTTCCACCGCCGCAACCTTCTGTACCCAAGAGATCCCATCTTGGGGCCTTTTCCGGCGCTCAGCCAGAGGGGGCATCGATCACGGAGGGCCTCTACATCAACTCCATGGCCCCTCCGATGATGTGTGAGTAGTTTACTTCAGACCTTCGGGTCCATAGTTATTAGCTAGATGGCTTCTTCTCTCTCTTTGGATCTCAATACAAAGTTCTCCTCGATCTTCTTGGAGATCTATCCGATGTAACTCTTTTTACGGTGTGTTTGTCGAGATCCAATGAATTGTGCGTTGATGATCAAGACTATCTGGCAGAGCAAAGCTGATGACTACGTCCTGGAAGAATTACGTCATGAAAGCACCGCCAGGTGACAAACCCGCCACAAGAGCAACCCCAGATGTTATGAACATCTGGCAGAGCAAAGCTGATGACTACTCAATAGTTCAGTGTGCCATGCTTTACGGCTTAGAACCGGGACTTAAACGGCGTTTTGAACGCCATGGAGCATATGAGATGTTCCAGGAGTTGAAGTTAATATTTCAAGCAAATGCCCGGATTGAGATATATGAAGTCTCCAATAAATTCTACAGCTGCAAAATGGAGGAGAATAGTTCTGTCAGTGAACATATACTCAGAATGTCTGGGTACCACAACCACTTGACTCAGCTGTGAGTGAATCTTCCTAATGATAGTGTCATTGACAGAGTTCTTCAATCACTGCCACCAAGCTACAAGAGCTTCGTGATAAACTATAATATGCAAGGGATGGATAAGACAATTCCCGAGCTCTTCGCAATGCTAAAGGCTGCGGAGGTAGAAATCAAGAAGGAGCATCAAGTGTTGATGGTCAACAAGACCACCAGTTTCAAGAAAAAGGGTAAAGGGAAGAAGAAGGGGAAATTCAAGAAGAACGACAAGCAAGTTGCTGCTCAAGTGAAGAAACCCAAGTTTGGACCTAAGCCTGAGACTGAGTGCTTCTACTGCAAAGGGACTGGTCAATGGAAGCAGAGCTGCCCCAAGTATTTGGCGGAGAAGAAGGATGGCAAAGTGAAAGGTATATTTGATATACATGTTATTGATGTGTACCTTACTAATGCTCGCAGTAGCGCCTGGGTATTTGATACTGGTTCTGTTGCTAATATTTGCAACTCAAAATAGGGGCTATAGATTATGCGAAGATTGGCTAAGGACGAGGTGATGATGTGCATGGGAAATGGTTCGAAAGTCAATGTGATCGCTGTCGGCACGCTACCTCTACATCTACCTTCGGGATTAGTTTTAGACCTAAATAATTTTTATTTGGTGCCAGCGTTGAGCATGAACATTATATTTGGATCTTGTTTGATGCGAGACGGTTATTCATTTAAATCAGAGAATAATGGTTGTTCTATTTATATGAATAATATCTTTTATGGTCATGTACCCTTGATGAGTGGTCTGTTTCTTACTAAATCTTGATAGTAGTGAAACATATGTTCATGGTATTGAAGCCAAAATATATAAGTTTAATAATGATAGTGCAACTTATTTGTGGCACTGTCGTTTAGGTTATATTGGTATAAAGCGCATGAAGAAACTCCATGCCGATGGACTTTTGGAATCACTAGATGCTTGCGAACCATGCCTCATGGGCAAGATGACTAAGACTCCGTTCTTCGGAACAATGGAGCGAGCAACAAACTTCTTGGAAATAATACATACTGATGTATGCGGTCCGATGAGTGTTGATGCTCGCGGCGGGTATCGTTATTTTTTTACCTTCACAGATGATTTGAGCAGATATGGGTATATCTATGATGACCCACAAGTATAGGGGATCTATCGTAGTCCTTTCGATAAGTAAGAGTGTCGAACCCAACGAGGAGCAGAAGGAAATGATAGGCGGTTTTCAGCAAGGTATTCTTTGCAAGTACTGAAATAAGTGGTAACAAATAGTTTTGTGATATGATAAATTGTAACGAGCAACAAGTAACAAAAGTAAATAAAGTGCAGCAAGGTGGCCCAATCCTTTTGTAGCAAAGGACAAGCCAGAACAAACTCTTATAATAGGAAAAGCGCTCCCAAGGACACATGGGAATATCGTCAAGCTAGTTTTCATCACGTTCATATGATTCGCGTTCGATACTTTGATAATTTGATATGTGGGTGGACCGGTGCTTGGGTACCGTTCTTACTTGAACAAGCATCCCACTTATGATTAACCTCTATTGCAAGCATCCGCAACTACAACAAAAGTATTAAGGTAAACCTAACTATAGCATGAAACATATGGATCCAAATCAGCCCCTTACGAAGCAACGCATAAACTAGGGTTTAAGCTTCTGTCACTCTAGCAACCCACCATCTACTTATTACTTCCCAATGCCTTCCTCTAGGCCCAAATAATGGTGAAGTGTTATGTAGTCGACGTTCACATAACACCGCTAGAGGGTAGACAACATACATCTTATCAAAATATCAAACGAATACCAAATTCACATGACTACTCATAACAAGACTTCTCCCTTGTCCTCAGGAATGAACGTAATTACTCACAAAGCATATTCATGTTCATAATCAGAGGGGTAATAATATGCATATAGGATCTAAACATATGATCTTCCACCAATTAAACCAACAAGCATCAACTACAAGGAGTAACCAACACTACCAGCAACCTACTAGCACTAATCCCGGACTTTGAGGCAAGAATTGGATACAAGAGATGAACTAGGGTTTGGAGATGAGATGGTGTTGGTGAATATGTTGATGGAGATTGCCCTCTCCCGATGAGAGGAGCGTTGGTGATGACGATGGTGATGATTTCCCCCTCCGGGAAGGAAGTATCCCCGACAGAACAGCTCTGCCGGAGCTCTAGATTGGATCCGCCAAGGTTCCGCCTCATGGCGGCGGAGTCTCGTCCCAAAAAGTTCCTCTCTATTTTTTTCTCATCGAAAGACCTCATATAGGAGAAGATGGGCATCGGAGAGCCTCCAAGGGGCCCACGAGATAGGGGGCGCGCCCTAGGGGGGGCGCCCCCCACCCTCGTAAGCAGGGTGTGGGTCCCCTGGCCTTCATCTTTGGCGTGGATTTTTCTTTATTTCTTTTAAGATGTTCCGTGGAGTTTTAGGACTTTTGGAGTTGCGCAGAATAGGTCTCTAATATTTGCTCCTTTTACAGACCAGAATTCCAGCTGCCGGCATTCTCCCTCTTTATGTAAACCTTGTAAAATAAGAGAGAATAGACATAAGTATTGTGACATAAAGTGAAATAACAGTCCATAATGCAATAAATATCGATATAAAATCATGATGCAAAATGGACGTATCAACTCCCCCAAGCTTAGACCTGGCTTGTCCTCAAGCGAAAAGCCGATAACAATAAATATGTCCTCATGTTTAGAGGTAGAGGCGTCGATAAAAATAAAATACAGAAATGAAGGCATCATGATTATTCTTATAACAGAAACATATATAGATTTTGTCATATGATTACTTATGTTAAAGTGATGATCTATTCACAATGCAAAAGTATAAATCATAAACCTTATTGGACTCCGACAAACTATAATCTCAGTCATTGAAGCAATTGCAATTTATCATAACATCGGAAAGAGTCTATGTCAGAGCTGAAAAGCAAGTCCACATACTCAACTATCATTTAGTCCTCCATAATTGCTATCACTCACGCGATACTTGTGGTTACAGAGTTTTAATCGGACACAGAGAAAGATAGGGGCTTATAGTTTTGCCCCACAACCTTTTACCTCAAGGGTAATGTCAACAATAATGGTTCATGCTCCCCTACATCCAATTAGATATATATATATATATATATATATATCATGTTCTTTCCAACATGCTGAGCTTGCCAAAGGATAAAATAAAAAATAAAAAGTGAAGATCACCATGACTCTTGCATAAGGTAGAGGATAATAATAAAGGATAGGCCCTTCGCAGAGGGAAGTAGAGGTTGCCATGCGCTTTTATGGTTTGATGTATAAAATCTCAATGCGAAAGAACGTCACTTTATATTGCCACTTGTGATATGAACCTTTATTATGCAGTCCGTCGCTTTTATTACTTCCACATCACAAGATACTATAAAGCTTATTTCTCCCACACCAATCAATCATACATATTTAGAGCAATTTTTATTGCTTTGCACATATGACAACTTACTTGAAGGATCTTACTCAATCCATAGGTAGATATGGTGGACTCTCATGGAAAAACTGATTTAGGGATATTTGGAAGCACAAGTAGCATTTCTACTTGGTGCTGAGAATTTGGCTAGCATGAGGGGGAAAGGCAAGCTCAACAAGTTAGAGGAACCATGACAACATACTTTATCTCAAATATAAGAAAGACATAACTCATTACGTTGTCTTCCTTGTCCAACATCAACTCTTTAGCATGTCATATTTTAATGAGTGCTCCCAATCATAAAAGATGTCAATGATAATATATCTATATGTGAAACCTCTCTTTCCTTATTACTTCCTATTAGTTGCAACAATGACCAAAGCTATGCCTGACAACTCCCAACAACTTTTAATCATCATACTCTTTCTATGTGAAGCCATTACTCTCAATAATATTAATATGAACTTTTTGTTTCTTTTATTCTTTTTACTTTCTTTAATTCACCCAAGATCATGGCAAAATAATCAAGCCCTTGACTCAACACTAATCTTTATTATATATAACTCACAGACTCGATTACATAGAGGGATCATAAAGAAAAACTCAAAACTAGATCATGCCATAAACTTTATTCTACTAGATCAAGATACTACTAATAGGATCGAACTAAGAAAACGGTAAAGATAGGAGTTGTGATGGTGATATGATACCGGGGCACCTCCCCCAAGCTTGGCAGTTGCCAAGGGGAGTGCCCATACCCAGATACTCAATTCTTCTTTGTTGGAGGAGACGGTGGAGGTGTTGTTGATGATGCGAGCTTGTCATCCATCTTCCAAGGCATAGGTTCACCATCATAGAAAGATGATCGAGTCTCCGGAATCCTCAAATCTGCAGCCAGACTCATTCTTTTGAATCTATATTCATACTCACAGTTTTGGTTTTGAAGGTCATAGACTTGGGCTTGGAGGTGCTCGATCTTCTCATGTAGCTTGAAGATGGCCTCCTCGGTGTTCTTGGCATCTGGCTTGTAGTTGTTAGTGAACTCCGCGAGCATCATGTGGCTAGCGTTGATTCCATGCTACACCATCCTTTGGCACTTGAAAACTTGTTGCTCCACTACTTCGAGCCTCATCTCCATGCTTCCGGTCCCCTTTGGTCCCTCTTCATCGCGGATGTGCAGCAACCCATCACGCATCTCAATGGTTTGAGGGTGTCGCAGCACCTCCGCGAGGTAAGGGTTGATGACCTTCTCGAAGAACTTGTCCTTGGAGGCGCTTGGGGCCGTCATGATAACCTAGATCTGTCAGAAAAACAGCTCGAAACAAAAACAGGAGATTTTTGCGTGATACGAGAGTCAAAACCTTCGGGAGGATATATAATGAATTTTTACCGACCAAAATACGTAACGTGCAAGAAAACGGAGTCCGGAGGGCACACGAGGCGCTCACGAGGTAGGGGGGCGCGCCCAGGGGGTAGGGCGCGCCCACCACCCTCGTGGGGCCCTCGTGTCCTTCCCGGATTGCTACTTATTTTTTATTTTTCTAAATATTCCAAAACGGAGAAATATTGCCTTAAAATTGTTTTGGGGTCGGTTTACTTACCGTACCACATACCTATTCCTTTTCGGAGTCTGAAACGTTCCGGAAAGTGTCCCTTATGTATTCCTCCAGGGTTATGGTTTCAATAATATTG
Source organism: Triticum urartu (assembly GCF_003073215.2). NCBI lineage: Eukaryota > Viridiplantae > Streptophyta > Magnoliopsida > Poales > Poaceae > Triticum > Triticum urartu. Next base: position 492,171,210 of record NC_053027.1, on the reverse strand, counting down.
GTTTCAACATTTATGGGATTACCTGAGATATAATGTTTAATTCTTTGACCGTTTACCACCTTTGGATTTGTGCCCTCGAAGTTGTTGATTTTTATGGCACCGGAACGATAGACCTCTTCGATGACGTAGGGGCCTTCCCATTTAGAGAGAAGTTTTCCTGCAAAAAATCTTAAATGAGAGTTGTATAGCAATACATAATCACCTAGATTAAACTCACGCTTTTGTATCCTTTTGTCATGCCATCTTTTAACTTTTTCTTTAAACAACTTGGCATTTTCATAAGCTTGGGTTCTCCATTCATCAAGTGAGCTAATATCAAATAACCTCTTCTCACCGGCAAGTTTAAAATCATAGTTGAGTTCTTTAATAGCCCAGTATGCCTTATGTTCTAGTTCGAGAGGTAAGTGACATGCTTTTCCATAGACCATTTTATATGGGGACATACCCATAGGATTTTTGTATGCAGTTCTATAAGACCATAATGCATCATCAAGTTTCTTAGACCAATTCTTTCTAGACCTATTAACAGTCTTTTGCAAAATTAATTTGAGCTCTCTATTGCTCAATTCTACTTGACCACTAGACTGTGGGTGATAAGGGGATGCAATTCTATGATTAACATCATATTTAGCAAGCATTTTACGGAAAGCACCATGAATAAAGTGTGAACCACCATCAGTCATTAAATATCTAGGGACTCCAAACCTCGGAAAAATAACTTCCTTAAGCATTTTAATAGAAGTGTTATGATCAGCACTACTAGTTGGAATAGCTTCTACCCACTTAGTAACGTAATCAACAGCAACTAAAATATGTGTGTATCCATTAGAGGCAGGAAAAGGTCCCATATTGTGACGCCCGGATAATTAGGCTACAGTAATCCCACGTTAACGACGCCACGCCACTTTGATTACTGTTAGTAATCTCGCGTTAGTTCGAAACCGATTCAAATTCAAAATCAAAATCAAGCAAACAATAAGAGTTTTTCAAATATTAAAACTAAAATGTTCAATAAATAGTAGATAAATCAGAGGCTATGATAAAATTGTAAACAACATTATTGAAATTTGATAAGTGACTTAAACAACCTCAAACAGTGGCTGAAAACAATATTTACTAACCTTTTTATTAATAAAAAAATAAATATGTAATGATAATTACCCCAAACTAGTTTTTGGTGGTAGGTTATATTGTGTTGTGAATTTTGGGCCAACTCTCATATTTTACAGAACTCATTTGGTGCCCAAACAATTAGCCAAAACAGAAAGGGAAATTAATAGAAAAGAAAGAAAATATATATAATAAAAAGAGATAGAAATGATAGAAACCTACATTCAAGCAGACACCGTCGTCGTAAGAATAATAAATTAAATTTGACCAAAGAGCACATACAACTCACTCCATCTAGAAAGACGACAACATTACTGCTTGTACGCAACAGCAGTATCTAGTAGAGAGGCACCCTTGAGATTAGAGGCCGCATAGAACGGCATGTGCGGGGAGCGCCTGTACTACCGATAACATGAAACGCAATGGAAAAATATATATAATTAATGAAAGTTCGCATATACGAAGAGAAAAAGATCCAATGAAGAGCATATGGAACAAACAGCTAAAGTAAAAAATTGGTTTACGAGAAGAATAAAAACCGCAATTAACAGAACAGTGATATAAACATCAAATCATTCTCTGTTCTTAGGGGTCCGAACATATAATTGGTAGCATGATAAATGAGTAAAATTAAGCCTCATCAAAGTAATGTGAACTATAAAAACCTACATAAATAATGGTGTACTTGAGATGCATTTCCTCGGCTCGCTGAAAATAACAACCCTGCCCCCTGGCTTCGCCCAGCAAGACAGCACAAAGAAACAGGCCAACCGGCACAGCACCACCTCACTCCCTTATACACGGAATTTTAAGAAGACCTCAGGATTAACTAACATAGAAGACCATTCCATGTAATTATCGGATAAATTATTGAGATATCTATAATTTCCTTCTCCTTTTGTTTTCAATATTCACTCAACCTCGCCCGCAACCCTAAACATAACTGCTTGTATCGCAAAGTCCATCTCGATTCGAATGGATCTTCAATTCAGATAGATATTAGGGTATATTTTTTTCATAACCGCAGTGTACAGCGGAGAAGAGGCCGCCGCCGATCCCCGCTCAATGATAAAATAAATTAGTCATTTCTTCCAAAAGCAAACGAAAGACCCGCCACCCTAGCTCGCCACCCACTCGCCCCCACTCGCTCTTCCCCCTCCTCTCTCCCGATCTGGATCGGGATCCAGAGGAGCCGCGGAGCTCGCCGCCCCCCCACGCCAGGACGCCGCCACCTCGCCGTCCTCCTCCCACTCCGTCGCGCGTCCCGTCCCCCTCCACACGGTCCTCCCGACGTGCTCCACCGACCCCGACGCCACCCCGAACCGCCGGCGCCGAGCGCCATCCACCCGGATGCCCCCCGTCGCCGCCTGTAGTCTTCGTCCTCCTCCCGCGACCCCCCCACTGCCACTCCCCTACACTACTCGGTGAGGGTCATGCCCTCTTCTCTCTCCCCTGTCCCGCGCACTCTACGGCGTCGTCGCCCCCCTGCAGCTCTCGACCACGCCCGCGTCTTCCCGTAGCCGCCATCGCGCCCTGACCGCGGGGTGGCCACACCCAGCGTGCGCGCCCGGCCCGCGCCTGCCGCCTACTGATCTCGCCGGCCCCGCCCCTCTCGTGCTCACCCCCGCGTGCTCGTCGGTGCCCTGCTCCTCTGCTCACGCGCCACCACGCTCGCCAGCTTCCGCGCGCGCCGCACTGCCGCGCCTCGCCGTGTCCTCCCTGCAGCCGCTGCTGCTCGCCTTAGCCTCGCCCCTCCGCCCCTGACCACTGCTCCATCGCGCGAGCGCCGCAGTTGCGCGCCTGCGCGCCTCGTCCTCCCTGCAGCCGCTGCTGCTCGCCTTAGCCTCGCCCCTCCGCCCCTGACCACTGCTCCATCGCGCGACCCCGCCACCACCTCCACCGTTGTAGCTTGCGCGCGCCGCCGCATGCCTCACCTCCGACGCCTCACCTGGCCGGCGTCTTGCCGCCGTCCCCCAGCCGCCCCGTTGGCCACGCCCGGGCCAGCGCCCGCACACTCACGGGGCTCCGCCCGGAACGCCCCAACGCCCGTGCGCCCATTATGCCCCCTAGGGCCAATGACACATGGGCCTAGCCCCCCAGAACGAAATAAAAAAAGGATTAAAAAAAAGAGAGAGAGAATTTAAAAAAATAATAATAATTAAAAATAAATAAACTTAATTAATTAATTAATTAAGTTAATTAATCCTAGTTAATTAATCTAATTAATCTGTTAGTTTAATTAAACTGTAATTAGATTAACCTAAACCCTAATTAACCTAATTAGAGGATGACAGGTGGGTCCCCCCTGGACCCACATGTCAGGTTGACCAAGTCAACTCTGTTGACTGCTGATGTCAGCATGACATCATGCTGATGTCATTAAATCATTTTCGAATTAATTAAATAATTAATTAAATCTCAGAAATTAATAAAATCTTTAGAAAATCATATCTTTTAATCCGTAACTCGGATTAAAATATTTTCAACATGAAAGTTGCTCAGAACGACGAGACGATTCCGGATACGCAACCCGTTCGTCCACCACACACCCCTAACATATCAAACACGCAACTTTCCCCCTCCGGTTCATTTGTCCGAAAACGCGAAACACCGGGAATACTTTCTCGGAGGCTTTCCCCCTTCGTCGGTATCACCTACTACCGCGTTAGAACACGTCTAGCTCTGCTTGTTGTCCTGTTATGCACTTGCTTGCTATGTATTTACTGTTTCTCCCCCCTCTTCTCTCCGGTAGACCCCGTGACGATGCTGATGCCCCTATGGTCGACTACATCAGCGACGATCCCTCTCTCTTGCCAGAGCAACCAGGCAAGCCCCCCCTTTGATCACCAGATATCGCCTACTCTTCTCTATACTGCTTGCATTAGAATAGTGTAGCATGTTACTGCTTCCCGTTAATCCTATACTGATGCATAGCCTGTCCTTGCTACTACTGTTGTTACCTTACCTCCAATCCTAATGCTTAGTATAGGATGCTAGTTTTTCATCAGTGGCCCTACATCCTTGTCCGTCTGCCATGCTATACTATCGGGCCGTGATCACTCGGGAGTTGATCACGGGTATATACTATACTTTATACATGATACATGTGGTGACTAAAGACGGGTCGGCTTGAGGAGCACCCGCGAGTGGATCTTTGAGGCGAAGCGACAGGGCAGGTTCCGACCACCTAGGAGAGAGGTGGGCCTGGCCCTGGTCGACGTTCGCGGATACTTAACACGCTTAACGAGATCTGGGTATTTGATCTGAGTTTGTCCATTTGGTCTATACGCACTAACCATCTACGCGGGAGTAGTTATGGGTATCCCGGCGTCGTGGTATCAGCCGAAGCCTTCGTGACGTCAGCGACTGAGTGGCGCGCGCCGGATTGGAACGTAAGCCTGCTCTTGTATTAAGGGGGCTAGTTCTGCTTCCGGCCGCGTACGCAACGTGCAGGTGTGCTAAGGGCGATGGGCCCAGACCCCTGTGCGCTTAGGTTTAGACCGGCGTGCTGACCTCTCTGTTGTGCCTAGGTGGGGCTGCGACGTGTTGATCTTCCGAGGCCGGGCATGACCCAGGAAAGTGTGTCCGGCCAAATGGGATCGAGCGTGTTGGGGTATGTGGTGCACCCCTGCAGGGAAGTTTATCTATTCGAATAGCCGTGATCTTCGGTAACAGGACGACTTGGAGTTGTACCTTGACCTTATGACAACTAGAACTGGATACTTAATAAAACACACCCTTCCAAGTGCCAGATACAACCGGTGATTGCTCTCTCACAGGGCGATGAGGGGAGGATCATCGGTTAGGATTATGCTATGCGATGCTACTTGGAGGACTTCAGTCTACACTCTTCTACATGTTGCAAGACGGAGGCTGCCAGAAGCGTAGTCTTCGAAAGGATTAGTTATCCCCCTCTTATTCTGGCATTCTGCGGTTCAGTCCACATATGATACCCTTATTTCATTTGATACCCATGCATATGTAGTGTAGCTCCTTGCTTGCGAGTACTTTGGATGAGTACTCACGGTTGCTTTCTCCCCCTTTTTCCTCCTTTCCTTTCTTCCTGGTTGTCGCAACCAGATGTTGGAGCCCAGGAGCCAGACGCCACCGTCGACGACGACTCCTACTACACCGGAGGTGCCTACTACTACGTGTTGCCCGCTGACGACGACCAGGAGTAGTTTAGGAGGATCCCAGGCAGGAGGCCTGCGCCTCTTTCGATCTGTATCCCAGTTTGTGCTAGCCTTCTTAAGGCAAACTTGTTTAACTTATGTCTGTACTCAGATATTGTTGCTTCCGCTGACTCGTCTATGATCGAGCTCTTGTATTCGAGCCCTCGAGGCCCCTGGCTTGTAATATGATGCTTGTATGACTTATTTTATTTGTAGAGTTGTGTTGTGATATCTTCCCGTGAGTCCCTGATCTTGATCGTACACGTTCGCGTGTATGATTAGTGTACGATTAAATCGGGGGCGTCACACATATAATCAAAGCCCCAAACATCAAACGGTTCAATAACAAGTGAATAATTCATAGGCATTTCTTGACGTCTACTAATATTACCAATTCTTTGACATTCATCACAAGACAAGACAAACTTACGGGCATCCTTGAAGAGAGTAGGCCAATAAAAACCAGATTGTAATACCTTATGTGCAGTTCTATCTCCAGCGTGGTGTCCTCCATAAGACTCGGAATGACACTTGCGTAGGATCTGTTCCTGTTCATGCTCAGGTACACAATGCCTAATAACACCATCTACTCCTTCTTTATAAAGATGTGGGTCATCCCAAAAGTAATGTCTCAAATCATAGAAGAACTTTTTGTTTTGTTGGTATGTGAAGCTAGGTGGTATAAACTTAGCAACAATATAATTAGCATAATCAGCATACCATGGAGTACTACGAGAAGTACTTATAACATTTAATTGCTCATCAGGAAAGTCATCATTAATAGGTAGTGGGTCATCAAGAATATTTTCTAACCTAGACAAGTTGTCTGCAACGGGGTTCTCAGCTCCCTTTCTATCAACAATATGCAAATCAAATTCTTGTAGTAAGAGAACCCATCTAATAAGTCTAGGTTTAGCATCTTTATTTTCCATAAGATATTTAATAGCAGCATGATCTGTTTGAATAGTTACTTTAGAATCAACAATATAAGATCTGAACTTATCACAAGAAAATACAACTGCTAAAAGTTCTTTTTCAGTAGTAGCATAATTTCTTTGAGCATTGTCTAGAGTCTTACTAGCATAATGAATAACATTTAATTTCTTATCGACTCTTTGCCCTAGAACAGCACCTACAGCATAATCACTAGCATCACACATAATTTCAAAGCGTAAATTCCAATCAGGTGGCTGAACAATAGGTGCAGAGACTAATGCTTTCTTAAGTATTTCAAATGCTTCTGCACAATCATCATCAAAGACAAATGGTATATCTTTTTGCAATAAATTAGTCAGAGGCCGAGAAATTTTTGAGAAGTCCTTAGTGAACCTCCTATAAAACCCGACATGACCAAGGAAACTTCTTATACCTTTGATGTCCTTGGGACATGGCATCTTTTCAATAGCATCAACCTTGGCTTTATCAACTTCAATACCTCTTTCAGAAACTTTGTGCCCCAAAACAATACCTTCATTAACCATAAAGTGGCACTTTTCCCAATTCAAGACAAGAGTAGTTTCTTCACATCTCTGCAAAACTCGATCAAGATTGCTCAAGCAATCGTCAAAAGAGGAACCATAGACAGAAAAGTCGTCCATGAAAACCTCACAAATCTTTTCACAAAAGTCAGAGAATATAGCCATCATGCATCTTTGAAAGGTAGCAGGTGCATTACATAAACCAAAAGGCATACGCCTATAAGCAAAAGTACCAAATGGGCATGTAAAAGTAGTCTTTGATTGATCTTTAGCCGACACAAGTATTTGAGAGAAACCAGAATAACCATGTAGAAAGCAATAGTGTGTGTGTTTGCATAATCTTTCTAGCATTTGATCAATAAAAGGTAAGGGGTAATGGTCTTTCTTAGTAGCTTTATTTAATTTGCGGAAATCAATTACCATCCTATAACCTGTGATAATTCTTTGCGGAATCAATTCATCTTTATCATTAGGAACAACAGTAATACCTCCCTTCTTAGGGACATAATGGACAGGACTTACCCACTCACTATCAGCAACGAGATAGATTATACCTGCCTCCAGAAGCTTTAGTATTTCTTTTCTTACCACTTCTTTCATTTTAGGATTCAGACGTCGTTGAGGATCACGAACTGGTTTGGCATCTGCTTCTAAATTTATTTTATGTTGGCATAGAGTGGGACTAATGCCCTTGAGATCATCAAGAGTATATCCAATAGCAGCACGATGCTTCTTCAGAGTTTTCAATAATCTTTCTTCTTCATGCTCTGAAAGGTTAGCACTAATAATAACAGGATATATCTTCTTTTCATCAAGATAAGCATATTTAAGATTATCAGGCAAAGGTTTAAGCTCGAACACGGGATCACCCTTGGGTGGAGGAGGATCCCCTAAGATTTCAACAGGCAAGTTGTGTTTCAGAACAGGTTCCTGTTTAAAGAATACTTCATCTATTTCCCTTTTTCATTCATGAACAGATCATTTTCATGGTCTAGCAAATAGTGTTCTAAAGGATCACTAGGAGGTACTGCAATAGAAGCAAGACCAATAATTTCATCCTTACTAGGTAATTCTCCCTCACGATGTTGTTTACTAAATTTAGACAAATTAAACTCATGAACCATATCATCCAAGCCAATAGTAACAACATTATTTGTGCAATCTATGGTAGCATTGACAGTATTTAAGAAGGGTCTACCAAATATAATGGGACAAAAACTATCTTGTGGGGAACCAAGAACAAGAAAATTAGCAGGATATTTAGTTTTCCCATACAAGACTTCAACATCTCTGACAATTCCCATTGCTGAAATAGTATCTCTATTGGCAAGTTTAATTGTGACATCAATATCTTCTAACTCAGCAGGTTCAATTTCATTCTTAATTTCTTCATATAAAGTGTGCGGTATAACACTAGCACTAGCACCCATATCACATAAGCCATGATAACAATGATCCCCTATTTTAACAGAAATAACAGGCACGCCTACCACATGTCTATGTTTATCTTTAGCATAAGGTTTAGCAATTCTAGCAGTTTCACCTTCTAACTGAATAACATGCCCATCAATATTATTAGACAAGAGATCTTTAACAATAGCAATATTAGGTTCTACTTTAACTTGTTCAGGAGGTGTATAAGTTCTAATATTGCTTTTACGAACAACAGTTGAAGCTTTAGCATGATCCTTTATTCTAATAGGAAAAGGTGGTTTCTCAATATAAGAAGTAGGAACAATAGGATCATTATAAGTGACAGTCTTTTCTTCAACTTTAATAGGTGCAGCTACTTTTACTTCTATGGGAGGATGATATTTAAACCACTTCTCCTTAGGGAGATCAACATAAGTAGCAAAACATTCACAGAAAGAAGCTACTATCTCAGAGTCAAGTCCATATTTAGTGCTAAACTTACGGAAAATATCGGTATCCATGAAAGATTTAACACAATCAAACTTAGGTGTCATACCTGACTCCTTACCTTCGTCGAGGTCCCAATCTTCAGAGTTGCGTTTAATTCTATCCAATAAATTCCATATGAATTCAATAGTCTTTGTCATAAAAGAGCCAGCACAAGAAGTATCGAGCATGTTGCGATTGTTTTCAGAAAGCCGAGCATAAAAACTTTGCATAATTATTTCTCTCGGGAGCTCATGATTGGGGCATGAATATAAAATTGATTTAAGCCTCCCCCAATCTTGAGCGATGCTTTCTCCTTCGCCAGGCCAGAAATTATATATGTAATTGCGATCATGATGAACAAGATGCATTGGGTAATACTTTTGATGAAATTCCAACTTCAATATTTTATAGTCCCAGAATCTCATATCATCACATAGCCTATACCATATCAATGCGTCTCCCTTCAAAGATAAAGGGAAGACCTTCTTATTAGCAACATCATCGGGTATACCTGCAAGCTTAAATAATCCACAAACTTCATCCACATATATTAAGTGCTCATCGGGATGCTTTGTTCCATCTCCTGTAAAAGGGTTAGCTAGCAGTTTTTCCATCATAGCCACAGGAAATTCAAAAGGAGTTTCATTTTCAATAGGTTCAGTAGGTTGAGGAGCAATTCTTTGCTCTACTGGACGGAGTGAAGATACCCCGAATAAGCCCCTCAGAGAATTACTTTCCATAGTAACAAGTGACAATAAATTTCAGCACACTATATAAATTTTTCCTTACCAAATTCCACCTACCAAAGGCGCTACACTTCCCGGCAACGGCGCCAGAAAAGAGTCTTGATGACCCACAAGTATAGGGGATCTATCGTAGTCCTTTCGATAAGTAAGAGTCTCGAACCCAACGAGGAGCAGAAGGGAATGATAAGCGGTTTTCAGCAAGGTATTCTCTGCTAGTACTGAAATAACTGGTAAGAGATAGTTTTGTGATATGATAAATTGTAACGAGCAACAAGTAACAAAAGTAAATAAAGTGCATCAAGGTGGCCCAATCCTTTTGTAGCAAAGGACAAGCCAGAACAAACTCTTATAATAGTAAAAGCGCTCCTGAGGACACATGGGAATATCGTCAAGCTAGTTTTCATCACGTTCATATGATTCGCGTTCGATACTTTGATAATTTGATATGTGGGTGGACCGGTGCTTGGGTACCGTTCTTACTTGAACAAGCATCCCACTTATGATTAACCTCTATTGCAAGCATCCGCAACTACAATAAAAGTATTAAGGTAAACCTAACCATAGCATGAAACATATGGATCCAAATCAGCTCCTTACGAAGCAACGCATAAACTAGGGTTTAAGCTTCTGTCACTCTAGCAACCCATCATCTACTTATTACTTCCCAATGCCTTCCTCTAGGCCCAAATAATGGTGAAGTGTTATGTAGTCGATGTTCACATAACACCACTAGAGGCTAGACAACATACATCTTATCAAAATATCAATCGAATACCAAATTCACATGACTACTCATAACAAGACTTCTCCCTTGTCCTCAGGAATGAACGTAATTACTCACAAAGCATATTCATGTTCATAATCAAAGGGGTAATAATATGCATATTGGATCTGAACATATGATCTTCCACCAATTAAACCAATTAGCATCAACTACAAGGAGTAATCAACACTACTAGCAACCTACTAGCACCAATCCCGGACTTTGAGACAAGAATTGGATACAAGAGATGAACTAGGGTTTGGAGATGAGATGGTGCTGGTGAAGATGTTGATGGAGATTGCCCTCTCCCGATGAGAGGAGCGTTGGTGATGACGATGGTGATGATTTCCCCCTCCGGGAAGGAAGTATCCCCGGCAGAACAGCTTTGCCAGAGCTCTAGATTGGATCCGCCAAGGTTCCGCCTCGTGGCGGCGGAGTCTCGTCCCGAAAAGTTACTCTCTATTTTTTCTCATCGAAAGACCTCATATAGGAGAAGATGGGCATCGGAGAGCCACCAGGGGGCCCATGAGATAGGGGGGCACGCCCTAGGGGGCGCCCCCACCCTCGTGAGCAGGGTGTGGGCCCCCTGGCCTTCATATTTGGCGTGGATTTTTCTTTATTTCTTTTAAGACATTCTATGGAGTTTCAGGACTTTTGGAGTTGCGCAGAATAGGTCTCTAATATTTGCTCCTTTTACAGACCAGAATTCCAGCTGCCGGCATTTTCCCTCTTTATGTAAACCTTGTAAAATAAGAGAGAATAGCCATAAGTATTGTGACATAAAGTGAAATAACAGTCCATAATGCAATAAATATCGATATAAAAGCATGATGCAAAATGGATGTATCAATTTACTTGATGAAACATAAGTCTGAAACATTTGAAAAGTTCAAAGAATTTCAGAGTGAAGTGGAAAATCATCGTAACAAGAAAATTAAGTTTCCATGATCTGATCGTGGAGGTGAATATTTGAGTTATGAGTTTGGTCTTCATTTGAAACAATGCGTAATAGTTTCGCAACTCACGCCACCTAGAACACCACATCGTAATGGTGTGTCCGAACGTCGTAACCGCACTTTTTAGATATGATGCGATCTATGATGTCTCTCACTGATTTATCGCTATCGTTTTGGGGTTATGCTTTAGAGATGGCTGCATTCAAGTTAAATAGGGCACCATCAAAATCCGTTGAGACGACACCTTATGAACTGTGGTTTGGCAAGAAACCCAAGTTGTCGTTTCTTAAAGTTTGGGGCTGTGATGCTTATGTGAAAAAGCTTCAACCTGATAAGCTCGAACCCAAATCAGAGAAACGCGTCTTTATAGGATACCGAAAGGAAACTGTTGGGTACACCTTCTACGCAGATCCAAAGGTAAGATATTCGTTGCTAAGAATGGATGCTTTCTAGAGAAGGAGTTTCTCTCGAAAGAAGTGAGTGGGAGGAAAGTAGAACTTGACGAGGTAATTGTACCTACTCCCTTATTGGAAAGTAGTTCATCACAGAAATCAGTTCAAGTGATTCCTACACCAGTAAGTGAGGAAGCTAATGATGATGATCATGAAACTTCTGATCAAGTTACTACCGAACCTCGTAGGTCAACCAGAGTAAGATCCGCACTAGAGTGGTATGGTAATCCTGTTCTGGAGGTCATGTTACTTGACCATGCCAAACCTACGAACTATGAGGAAGCGATGATGAGCCTAGATTCCGCAAAATAGCTTGAGGCCATGAAATCTAAGATGGGATCCATGTATGAGAACAAAATGTGGACTTTGGTTGACTTGCCCGATGATCGGCAGGCCATAGAGAATAAATGGATCTTCAAGAAGAAGACTGACGCTGACGGTAATGTTACTGTCTACAAAGTTTGACTTGTTGCAAAAGTTTTTCGACAAGTTCAAGGAGTTGACTACGATGAGACCTTCTCACCCGTAGCAATGCTTAAGTCCATCCGAATCATGTTAGCAATTGCCGCATTTTATGATTATGAAATTTGGCAAATGGATGTCAAAACTGCTTTCCTTAATGGATATCTTAAAGAAGAGTTGTATATGATGCAATGATACGTCTCCAACGTATCTATAATTTTTGATTGTTCCATGCTATTATATTACCTGTTTTGGATGTTTAATGAGCTTTAATATACTTTTTTATATTATTTTTGGGACTAACCTACTAACCAAAGGCCTAGTGCAAATTGCTGTTTTTTTGCCTATTTCAGTGTTTCGCAGAAAAGGAATATCAAACGGAATCCAAACGGAATGAAACCTTCGGGAGAGTTATTTTTGGAATAAACGTGATCCAGGAGACCTGGAGTTTACGTCCAGAGAGAAGCGAGGAGGCTACAAGGCAGGGAGGAGCGCCCAGGGGGGTAGGCGCGCCTGATACGTCTCCGTGGGATCTACTTTTCCAAACACTTTTGCCCTTGTTTTGGACTCTAACTTGCATGATTTGAATGGAACTAACCCGGACTGACACTGTTTTCAGCAGAATTGCCATGGTGTTATTTATGTGTAGAAACAAAAGTTCTCGAAATGACCTGAAACTTCACGGAACGTCTATTTGGAAATAATAATAAAATCCTTGGAAAAGATGAAGACCAAGGGCCCACACCCTAGCCACGAGGGTGGGGGGCGTGCCCCCCTACCTCATGGGCCCCCTGTAGCACCTCCGACCTCAACTCCAACTCTATATATTTGCTTTCGGGGAGAAAAAAATCAGAGAGAAGGATTCATCGCGTTTTATGATACGGAGCGGCCGCCAAGCCCTAAAACCTCTCGGGAGGGCTGATCTGGAGTCCATTCGGGGCTCCGGAGAGGGGAATCTGTCGCCATCGTCATCATCAACCTTCCCCCATCACCAATTTCATGATGATCACCTCCGTGCGTGAGTAATTCCATCGTAGGCTTGCTGGACGGTGATTGGTTGGATGAGATTTATCATGTAATCGAGTTAGTTTTGTTAGGGTTTGATCCCAAGTATCCACTATGTTCTGAGATTGATGTTGCTATGACTTTGCTATGCTTAATTCTTGTCACTAGGGCTCGAGTGCCATGATTTCAGATCTGAACCTATTATGTTTTCATCAATATATGAGAGTTCTTGATCCTATCTTGCAAGTCTATAGTCACCTACTATGTGTTATGATCCGGCAACCCCGAAGTGACAATAATCGGGACCACTCCTGGTGATGACCGTAGTTTGAGGAGTTCATGTATTCACTATGTGTTAATGCTTTGGTCCGGTACTCTATATCCTTTAGTTTCCATTAGGACCCCGCTGCCACGGGAGGGTAGGACAAAAGATGTCATGCAAGTTCTTTTCCATAAGCACGTATGACTATATTCGGAATACATGCCTACATTACATTGATGAATTGGAGCTAGTTCTGTGTCACCCTAGGTTATGACTGTTACATGATGAACCGCATCCGACATAATTCTCCATCACTGATCCATTGCCTACGAGCTTTCCATATATTGTTCTTTGCTTATTTACTTTTCCGTTGCTATTGCTATTATCACTACAAAATACCAAAAACATTACTTTTGTTATCATTACCTTTTGCTACCGTTGTTGGGGAACGTAGCAATAATTCAAAATTTTCCTACGTGTCACCAAGATCAATCTAGGAGATGCTAGCAACGAGAGAGAGGGAGTGCATCTTCATACCCTTGAAGATCGCTAAGCGGAAGCGTTACAAGAACACGGTTGATGGAGTCGTACTCGCGGCGATTCAAATCGTGGAAGATCCGATCTAGCGCCGAACGGACGGCGCCTCCGCGTTCAACACACGTACAGCCCAGGGACGTCTCCTCCTTCTTGATCCAGCAAGAGGAGAGGAGAAGTTGAGGGAGAACTCCGGCAGCACGACGGCGTGGTGGTGGAGTTTGTGGTATTCCTACAGGGCTTCGCCAAGCTCTACGGAGGAGAAGGAAGAGTTGGAGGAGGGAGGGGCTGCGCCAGGGAAGGGGTCCGGCTACCCTCTCTCTCCCTCACTATATATAGGGGTAAGGGGGTGGAGGAGGCGCCCTAGGGTTCCCTAGGGGAGGGGCAGCGGCCATAGGGGAAACCCTAGATGGGTTTGGGCGCCCCCACCCCTAGGAAACTTGCCCCCCAAGCCGGGAGGGGTGGCTGCCCTAGGGGAGGCGCCCCCACCTCTCCAAGTTACGTGAGATGGGGTGGGACGGGCGCACAGCCCCTTAGTGGGCTGGTGTGCCCCTTCCCCTTGGCCCATAAGGCCCCCCAACGCTTGCCGGGGCCTCCGAAACCACTTTCGGACACGCTGGTCGTCACCCGGTACCCCCGGAACAATTCCGGACTCCAATACCCTTCGTCCAATATATCGATCTTCACCTCCGGCCAATCCGGAACTCCTCATCACGTCCAGGATCTCATCCGGGACTCCTAACAACCTTCGGTAACCACATGCTATTTCCCATAACAACTCTAGCGCCACCGAACCTTAAGTGTGTAGACCCTACGGGTTCGGGAACCATGCAGACATGACTGAGACATCTCTCCGGCCATTAACCAATAGCGGGATCTGGATACCCATATTGGCTCCCACATGTTCCACGATGATCTCATCGGATGAACCACGATGTCGGGGATTCAATCAATCCCGTATACAATTCCCTTTGTCTATCGGTATGTTACTTGCCCAAGATTCAATCGTCGGTATCCCTATACCTTGTTCAATCTCGTTACCGGCAAGTCTCTTTACTTGTTCCGTAACGCATGATCCCGTGGCTAACTCATTAGTCACATTGAGCTCATTATGATGACGCATTACCGAGTGGGCCCAGAGATACCTCTCCGTCACACGGAGTGACAAATCCCAGTCTCGATTCGTGCCAACTCAACAGACACTTTCGGAGATACCCGTAGTGTGCCTTTATAGCCACCCAGTTACGTTGTGACATTTGGCACACCCAAAGCATTCCTACGGTATCTGGGAGTTCCACAATCTCATGGTCTAAGGAAATGATACTTGACATTAGAAAAGCTTTAGCAGACGAACTATACGATCTTGTGCTATGCTTAGGATTGGGTCTTGTCCATCACATCATTCTCCTAATGATGTGATCCCGTTATCAACGACATCCAATGTCCATGGTCAGGAAACCATAACCATCTATTGATCAACGAGCTAGTCAACTAGAGGCTTACTAGGGACATGTTGTGGTCTATGTATTCACACATGTATTACGGCTTCCAGTTAATACAATTATAGCATGAACAATAGACAATTATCATGAACAAGGAAATACAATAATAACCATTTTATTATTGCCTCTAGGGCATATTTCCAACAGTCTCCCACTTGCACTAGAGTCAATAATCTAGTTCACATCACTATGTGATTGTAATGAATCCAACACCCATGGGGTTTGTTCATATCTCGCTTGTGAAAGAGGCTTATTAGTCAATGGGTCTGAACCTTTCAGATCCATGTGTGCTTTACAAATATCTATGTATCTTGTAGATGCAGCTACCACACGCTACTTGGAGCTATTCCAAATAACTGTTCTACTATACGAATCCGGTTTACTACTCAGAGTCATCCGGATTAGTGTCAAAGTTTGCATCGACATAACCCTTTACGACGAACTCTTTTACCACCTCCATAATCGAGAAAATTCCTTAGTCCACTAGTTACTAAGGATAAGTTCGACCGCTGTCATGTGATCCATTCCTGGATCACTCTTGTACCCCTTGACTGACTCATGGTAAGGCACACTTCAGGTGCGGTACACAGCATAGCATACTGTAGAGCCTATGACTAAAGCATAGGGGACGACCTTCGTCCTTTCTCTCTCTTATGCCGTGGTCAGGTCTTGAGTCTTACTCAATGCTCACACCTTGTAACACAGCCAAGAACTTTGCTGATCTATTTTGAACTCCTTCAAAATCTTGTCACGGTATGTATTCATTTGAAAGTACTATTAAGCGTTTTTGATCTATCCTTATAGATCTTGATGCTCAATGTTCAAGTATCTTAATCCAGGTTTTCCATTGAAAACACTTTTCAAATAACCCTGTATGCTTTCCAGAAATTCTACATCATTTCTGATCAACAATATGTTAACAACATATACTCATCAAAAATTCTATAGTGCTCCCACTCACTTCTTTGGAAATACAAGTTTCTCACAAACTTTGTATAAACCCAAAGTCTTTGATCATCTCATCAAAGCGTACATTCCAACTCCAAGATGCTTACTCCAGTCCTTAGAAGGATTGCTGGACCTTTGCATACTTGTTAGCATCTTTCAGGATTGACAAAACCTTCTGGTTGTATCACATACAACCTTTCCTCAAGAAAATCGTCGAGGAAACAATGTTTTGACATCTTATCTGCAAGATTTCATAAATAATGCAGTAACTACTAACATAATTCCAACAGACTCTTAGCATCGCTACGAGTGAGAAAGTCTCATCGCAGTCAACTCCTTGAACTTGTCGGAAAACAACTTAACGACAAGTCGAGCTTTCTTAATGGTGACACTTACCATGATTGTCTGTCTTCCTTTTAAATTCCATCTACACCCAATAGCCTTACGACCATCAAGTAGTTCTTCTAAAGTCTATACTTTGTTTTATACATGGATCCTCTCTCGGATTTTATGGCCTCGAGCCATTCGTTGGAATCCGGGCCCACCATCGCTTCTCCATTTCTCGTAGGTTCATTGTTGTCTAGCAACATGACTTCCAGGACAGGATTACGTACCACTCTGAAGTAGTACGCATCCTTGTCGACCTATGAGGTTTGGTAGTGACTTGATCCGAAGTTTCATGATCACTATCATAAGCTTCCACTTCAATTGGTGTAGGTGCCGCAGGAACAACTTCCTGTGCCTTGCTACATACTAGTTGAAGTGACGGTTCAATAACCTCATCAAGTCTCCATCATCCTCCCACTCAATTCTTTCGAGAGAAACTTTTCCTCGAGAAAGGACACGTTTCTAGAAACAATCACTTTTGCTTCCGGATATGAAATAGGAGGTATACCCAACTGTTTTGGGCATTCTATGAAGATGCATTTATCCGCTTTGGGTTCGAGCTTATCAGCCTAAAACTTTTTCACATAAGCATCGCAGCCCCAAACTTTTAAGAAATGACATCTTAGGTTTTTCTAAACCATAGTTCATACGGTGTCATCTCAATGGAATTGCCTGGTGCCCTATTTAACGTGAATGCGGTTGTCTCTAATGCCTAACCCATAGATGATAGTGTTAATTCGATAAGATACATCATGATATGCACCATATCCAATAGGGTGCAGTTATGATGTTCGGACACACCATCACACTATGGTGTTCCAGGCGGTATTAGTTGTGAAACAATTTCCACAATGTCTTAATTGTGTGCCAAACTCATAACTCAGATATTCATCTCTATGATCATACCATAGCCATTTTATCATCTTGTCACGATGATCTTCAACTTCACTCTGAAATTAATTAAACCTTTCAATAATTCAGACTTGTGTTTCATCAATTAAATATACTCAGCATCTACTCAAATCATCTGTGAAGTAAGAACATAACGATATCCACTGCGTGCCTCAGCACTCATTGGACTGCACACATCAAAATGTATTACTTCCAACAAGTGGCTTTCTTGTTCCATCTTACTGAAAACGAGGCCTTTCAGTCATCTTGCCCATGTGGTATGATTTGCATGTCTCAAGTGATTCAAAATCAAGTGAGTCCAGATGATCCATTTGTATGGAGTTTCTTCATGCATATCTACCAATAGACATGGTTCACATGTCTCAATCTTTTCAAAAATGAGTGAGTCCAAAAATCCATCAACATGGAGCTTCTTCATGTGTTTTATACCAACATGACTCAAATGGCAGTGCCACAAGTATGTGGTACTATCATTACTATCTTATATCTTTTGGCATGAACATGTGTATCACTACGATTGAGATTCAATAAACCATTCATTTTAGGTGCAAGACCATTGAAGGTATTATTCAAATAAACAGAGTAACCATTATTCTCCTTAAATGAATAACCATATTGCGATAAACATAATCCAATCATGTCTATGCTCAATGCAAACACCAAATAACAATTATTTAGGTTTAACACCAATCTCGATGGTAGAGGGAGAGTGCGATGTTTGATCACATCAACCTTGGAAACACTTCCAACATATCTTCATCTCACCTTTAGCTAGTCTATGTAGCCTTTTATTTCGAGTTACTAACACTTAGCAACCGAACCGGTATTTATTACCCTGGTGCTACTAGGAGTACTAGTAAAGTACACAATAATATAACATATATTCAAAATACTTCTGTCGACCTGGCCAGCCTTCTCATCTACCAAGTATCTAGGGTAGTTCTGCTTCAGTGACCGTTCCCCTCATTACAGAAGCACTTAGTCTTGGGTTTGGGTTCAACCTTGGGTTTCTTCACTAGAGCAACAACTGATTTGCCGTTTCATGAAGTATCCCTTCTTTCCCTTGCCCTTCTTGAAACTAGTGGTTTAACCATCAACAATTGATGCTCCTACTTGATTTCTACTTTCGCGGTGTCAAACATCGCGAGTTGCTCAAGGATCATCATGTCTATCCCTGATATGTTATAGTTCATCACGAAGCTCCAATAGTTTGGTGGCAGTGACTATGGAGAACCATCACTATCTCATCTGGAAGATTAACTCCCACTCGATTCAAGTGATTGTAGTACTCAGACAATCTGAGCACATGCTCAACGATTGAGCTTTTCTCCCTTAGTTTGCAGGATTAAGAAACTTGTCAGAGGTCTCATACCTCTTGACGTGGGCGCTAGTCTGAAATCCCAATTTCAGTCTTTGGAACATCTCATATGTTCTGCGACGTTTCAAAAAACGTCTTTGGTGCCACAATTCTAAACCGTTAGCATTACGCACTGAACTATCACGTAGTCATCAAAACGTGTATGTGAGATGTTTCCCAACATCTACAGACGACGCTCGAGGTTCAACACACTGAGCGGTGCATTAAGGACATAGCCCTTCTGTGCAGCAATGAGGACAATCCTCAGTTCACGGACCCAGTCCGCACAATTGCTACTGTCAACTCTCAACTAAATTTTCTCTAGGAACATATCTAAAACAGTAGAACCAAAGCGTGAGCTACAACATAATTTGCAAAGACCTTTTGACTATGTTCATGATAATTAAGTTCATCTAATCAAATTATTTAATGAACTCCCACTCAGATAGACATCCCTCTAGTCATCTAAGTGATACATGATCCGAGTCAACTAGGCCGTGTCCGATCATCACGTGAGACGGACTAGTCATCATCGGTGAACATCTTCATGTTGATCGTATCCACTGTACGACTCATGTTCGACCTTTCGGTCTTCCGTGTTTCGAGGCCATGTCTGTACATGCTAGGCTTGTCAAGTTAACCTAAGTGTACTGCGTGTGTAAATCTGGCTTACACCCGTTGTATGCGAACGTTAGAACCTATCGCACCCGATCATCAGGTGGTGCTTCGGAACAACGGACCTTAGCAACGGTGCACAGTTAGGGGGAACACAATTCTTGATATTTTAATGAGGGATCATCTTATTTATGCTACCGTCATTCTAAGCAAATAAGATGTAAAAACATGACAAACATCACATGCAAATCATAAAGTGACATGATATGGCCAATATCATCTTGCGCCTTTGATCTCCATCTTCGAGGCGCGGCATGAACACCATCGTCACCGACATGACACCATGATCTCCATCATCATGATCTCCGTCATCGTGTCTTCATTAAGTTGCCTTGCCAACTATATCTTCTACTACTATGGCTAACGGTTAGCAATAAAGTAAAGTAACTACATGGCGTTTTCATTGACACGCAGGTCATAAATAAATTAAGACAACTCCTATGGCTCCTGCCGGTTGTCATACTCATTGACATGCAAGTCGTGATTCCTATTACAAGAACATGATCAATCTCATACATCACATATATCATTCATCACATCCTTTTGGCCATATCACATCGCATGGCAAACCCTGCAAAAACAAGTTAGACGTCCTGTAATTGTTGTTGCATGTTTTACGTGGCTGCTATGGGTTTCTAGCAAGAACGTTTCTTACCTATGCAAGACCACAACGGTGATATGCCAATTGCTATTTACCCTTCATAAGGACCCTTTTCATCAAATCCGATCTGACTAAAGTGGGAGAGACAGACACCCGCCAGCCACCTTATGCATCAAGTGCATGTCAGTCGATGGAACCAGTCTCACGTAAGCGTACGTGTAAGGTCGGTCCGGGCCGCTTCACCCCACAATGCCGCCAGATCAAGATAAGACTAGTAACGATAAGCAAATTGAACAAATCATCGCCCACAACTGCTTTGTGTTCTACTCGTGCATAGAATCTACGCATAGACCTAGCTCATGATGCCACTGTTGGGGAACGTAGCAATAATTCAAAATTTTCCTACGTGTCACCAAGATCAATCTAGGAGATGCTAGCAATGAGAGAGAGGGAGTGCATCTTCATACCCTTGAAGATCGCTAAGCGGAAGCGTTACAAGAACACGGTTGATGGAGTCGTACTCGCGGCGATTCAAATCGCGGAAGATCCGATCTAGCACCGAACGGACGGCGCCTCCGCGTTCAACACATGTACAGCCCGGGGACGTCTCCTCCTTCTTGATCCAGCAAGAGGAGAGGAGAAGTTGAGGGAGAACTCCGGCAGCACGACGGCGTGGTGGTGGAGTTTGTGGTATTCCTACAGGGCTTCGCCAAGCTCTACGGAGGAGAAGGAAGAGTTGGAGGAGGGAGGGGCTATGCCAGGGAAGGGGTCCGGCTGCCCTCTCTCTCCCTCACTATATATAGGGGTAAGGGGGTGGAGGAGGCGCCCTAGGGTTCCCTAGGGGAGGGGCGGCGGCCATAGGGGAAACCCTAGATGGGTTTGGGCGCCCCCACCCCTAGGAAACTTGCCCCCCAAGCCGGGAGGGGTGGCTGCCCTAGGGGAGGCGCCCCCACCTCTCCAAGTTACGTGAGATGGGGTGGGAGGGGCGCACAGCCCCTTAGTGGGCTGGTGTGCCCCTTCCCCTTGGCCCATAAGGCCCCCCAACGCTTGCCGAGGCCTCCGAAACCACTTTCGGACACGCTGGTCGTCACCCGGTACCCCCGGAACAATTCCGGACTCCAATACCCTCCGTCCGATATATCGATCTTCACCTCTGGACCATTCCGGAACTCCTCTCATGTCCGAGATATCATCCGGGACTCCGAACAACCTTCGGTAACCACATACTATTTCGCATAACAACTCTAGCGTCACCGAACCTTAAGTGTGTAGACCCTACGGGTTCGGGAACCATGCAGACATGACCGAGACATCTCTCCGGCCAATAACCAATAGCGGGATATGGATACCCATATTGGCTCCCACATGTTCCACGATGATCTCATCGGATGAACTACGATGTCGGGGATTCAATCAATCCCGTATACAATTCCCTTTGTCTATCGGTATGTTACTTGCCCGAGATTCGATCGTCGGTATCCCTATACCTTGTTAAATCTCGTTACCAGCAAGTCTCTTTACTCGTTCCGTAACGCATGATCCCGTGGCTAACTCATTGGTCACATTGAGCTCATTATGATGATGCATTACCGAGTGGGCCCAGAGATACCTCTTCGTCACACGGAGTGACAAATCCCAATGTCGATTCGTGCCAACTCAACAGACACTTTTGGACATACCCGTAGTGTGCCTTTATAGCCACCCAGTTACGTTGTGACGTTTGGCACACCCAAAGCATTCCTACGGTATCCGGGAGTTCCATAATCTCATGGTCTAAGGAAATGATACTTGACATTAGAAAAGCTTTAGCAGACGAACTATACGATCTTGTGCTATGCTTAGGATTGGGTCTTGTCCATCACATCATTATCCTAATGATGTGATCCCGTTATCAACGACATCCAATGTCCATGGTCAGGAAACCATAACCATCTATTGATCAACGAGCTAGTCAACTAGAGGCTTACTAGGGGCATGTTGTGGTCTATGTATTCACACATGTATTACGGTTTCCAGTTAATACAATTATAGCATGAACAATAGACAATTATCATGAACAAGGAAATACAATAATAACCATTTTATTATTGCCTCTAGGGCATATTTCCAAAAACCGTTACCACCACTATCATATTACTTTGCTACTAAATACTTTGCTGCAGATACTAAGTTATCCAGGTGTGGTTGAATTGACAACTCAACTGCTAATACTTGATAATATTCTTTGGCTCCCCTTGTGTCGAATCAATAAATTTGGGTTGAATACTCTACCCTCGAAAACTGTTGCGATCCCCTATACTTGTGGGTTATCAAGACTATTTTCTGGCGCCTTTGCCGGGGAGCATAGCTCTATTCTTTGAGTCACTTGGGATTTATATCTGCTTATCATTATGAAGAACTTGAGAGATCCAAAAAGCAAGATTTATCCCTCAACTACGAGAGGAGGTAAGGAACTGCCAGCTAGCTTTGCACTTGATTCACCTTCTGTTTTGAGTAAGCTTGCGACACCTAAACCTCCTTCTGCAATTCGTTCTGATATGTCGCATGTTATTGATGATGCCACTTCTGCTATGCATGATACTTCTGATGAAACTACTTCTATGCTTGATACTACGATGCCACTTGGTGAATTTCTTGATGAACAACTTGCTAGGGTTAGAGAGAATGAAAATATTGAATCTGATAATATTGATGATGAACACTCTTCCCCTAATAAATATGAATCGCCTGTTATTCCTGAGGGTTATGTTTTTGAAAAAGAAGCTGCTCTAGCTATTTTAGCTTGCAAAGATAGATACGAGATCAAGAGGTTATTAGCTAAATGGAAGCAGCAATCTCTTAATGCTAGAATGAAACCTGACCCTGCTTTTGCTACTTCACCTATCAATGTTACCGATAAGGATTATGAATTCTCTGTTGATCCTGATATAATTACTTTGGTTGAATCTGATCCTTTTCATGGGTATGAATCTGAAACTGTTGTGGCACATCTTACTAAATTAAATGATATAGCCACCCTGTTCACTAATGATGAGAAATCTCGTTACTTTTATATCCTTACAATATTCCCATTCTCATTAAAGGGTGATGCTAAGATATGGTTTAATTCTCTTGATCCTGGTTGTGTGCGTAGTCCCTGGGATATGATTTATTACTTCTCTGCTAAATATTTCCCTGCTCATAAGAAACAAGCTACTTTAAGGGATATATACAATTTTGTGCAAATTGAAGAAGAGAGTCTCCCACAAGCTTGGGGGAGGCTTCTCAAGTTACTTAATGCTTTGCCTGATCATCCTCTTAAGAAAAATGAAATACTTGTTATCTTTTATAATGGACTAACCGTTGCTTCCAGAGATTACCTAGATAGTTGTGTTGGTTCTGTTTTCAGGGAAAGAACACCGGATGAAGCTGAAATTCTATTGAATAATATGTTGACAAATGAAAATAATTGGACACTTCCTGAGCCTATTCCTAAACCAACTCCGAAGAAAAGAGGTGTTCTATTTCTCAGTCCTGAAGATATGCAAGAGGCAAAGAAATCTATGAAAGAAAAAGGTATTAAAGCTGAAGATGTTAAGAATTTACCTCCTATTGAAGAAATACACGGTCTTAATTTACCGCCTGTTGAAGAAACATATGATCTTAATCCATTACCTATTGAAGAAACTCATGGTCTTGATAACCCGACACAGGTAGTAAAGGTAAACTCTCTCTATAGATATGATAAAGCTGAAATCCCATTTACTAAGTTTGCTAGCCCATGCTTAGATGAGTTTGATAAATTTATATTTAAGCAAGAAGACTTCGATGGTTATTTGGTAGACAATTGAAATACAATTCAAATATGCTTGAACACTTGGGTGATTATATGGCTAATGTCAAGGGTGAACTTAAACTTATTAGTAAACATGCTTCTATGGTTAGCACTTAAGTAGAACAAGTACTTAAAGGTCAAAATGATTTGCTCAATGAATTGAATAGTAAGAATAATGATTATGCTGTTAGAGTTATGACCAGAGGTGGTAAATGACTCAGGAACCTTTGTATCCTGAAGGCCACCCTAAGAGAATTGAGCAAGATTCTCACAGAAAAAATATAGATGCACCTAGTCCTTCTAAAAGGAAGAAAAAGAAAAATGATAGGACTCTGCATGCTTCTAGTGAACCTATTGCTGAAACACCTGAGAACCAAATGATATTTCTATTTCTGATGCTGAAACATAATCTGGTAATGAACCTGAAACTAGTGATAATGTTAATGATAATGTTCATGATGATGCTCAACCTAGCAATGATAATGAAATAGAAAATGAACCTGTTGTTCATCTTGATAACCAACAATCAAAGAATCAACGTTATGATAAGAAAGACTTTGTTGCTAGGAAACATGGTAAAGAAAGAGAGCCTTGGGTTCAGAAACCCATGCCTTTTCCTCCCAAACCATCCAAGAAAAAGGATGATGAGGATTTTGAGCGCTTTGCTGAAATGATTAGACCTATCTTTTTGTGTATGCGATTAACTGATATGCTTAAAATGAATCCTTATGCTAAGTACATAAAAGAAATTGTTACTAATAAAAGGAAGATACCGGAAGCTGAAATTTCCACCATGCTTGCTAATTATACTTTTAAGGATGGAATACCAAAGAAACTTGGAGATCCAGGAGTATCAACTATACCATGCTCCATTAAAAGAAACTATGTTAAAACTGCTTTATGTGATCTTGGAGCCGGTGTTAGTGTTATGCCTCTTTCTTTATATCGTAGACTTGATTTGAATAAGTTGACACCTACTGAAATATCTTTGCAAATGGCTGATAAATCAACTGCTATACCTGTCGGTATTTGTGAGGTTGTGCCTGTTGTGGTTGCAAATGTTACTATTTTAACGGACTTTGTTATTCTTGATATTCCCGAGGATGATAGTATGTCTATTATTCTTGGAAGACCCTTTTTGAATACTGCAGGGGCTGTTATTGATTGCAACAAAGGCAATGCCACTTTTCATGTTAATGGTAATGAGCATACGGTACACTTTCCGAGGAAACAACCTCAAGTTCATAGTATCAACTCTATTGGAAAAATTCCATCGATTATATTTGGAGGTTTTAAATTTCCTCTTCCTACTGTCAAGAAGAAATATGATATTCTTATTATTGGGGATGTGCATATCCCCGTTGAGGTAACATAGTGTTATTCGAAATTTCTCCGGTTCCATGTTATTCGGAATGAGTTTGTTAACAAGACCTAATCAACTAACACAACCTTGTTAGTGGATTCCTTTTGATGAGTATGAGATGGATGAAACTAGAAGGCACAACCTTGTGTACCCTCCTTTTACTTTTGGTTATTTATTTTAAATAAAATAAAAAATAGTATTTTCTGTCTGTTATCGGAATTATCCGTGCAATATAAAATACCCCGAAAATAAAAATTCTCCAAATGCCCTGAAATTTAAATATGATTTTTTCTGGAATATTTGGAATATTTGGCACTGAGAACACAGTAGGGGGGCATCCACCTGGCCACGAGGGTGGAGGGCGCGCCCCCTACCTCGTGGGCCCATGGTGGCCCTCCTCCACTTATTCCTGCACCCACACACTTCTTCTTCCTCCCACAAACACCAATATCTAGCTCAAGCACGAGTTCTAGCTCATTTTGCTATGATTTTCGATCTCCTTGCTCAAAGCACCTCTCACAAAACTGCTTGGGGGGATTGTTCCTTGGTATGTGACTCCTCCATTGGTCCAATTAGTTTTTTTTCTAGTGCTTTATTCATTGCAAATTTGTGATGTCTAGGTGACCATGTTATTGAGCTTGCATGTCAAATTTATATGGTCCCAAGTAGTTCTAATGCATGATATAGGCTCTAGGCACTTGTAGGAGTTGTTGCTATCAATTTTGTTGAGCTTGGCTCACTTTTATTTGAAGTTACTAAAAATTTCAAAAAAATTTCAGAGGAAGAAATATGTTTAGGAAAATGTACCAAGGTGTCTCTTCAAGGAAAAAAGAGCCCAGGCTTGCAATGCGTGATGCTGATGATGAGCCACCAAGGGACGCTCCAGTGCGGCCCTGTGAATGGCCTTCAGAGGACTTCATGGATCTAGCGGGGATTAAGGAAGAATTTAACACATATTTGCGTAACGCTGATCTTGTGAGCTTCGAGGAAGAAAAATGCCGTTAGTACCACTATCTCACTAGTTCCTTTGTGAGGAGGTTTGAATTTTCATCTTCATGTAATTCTCAAACTGGCCTGTTTGATCTTTATGAAAATTCTTACACTATGGACTTAGAGGACTTTACCACTACTTGCAAACTTCCACAATGGGGTAGTACTAGTGAACCTCGCAAATTTGAATTTAGAGATTTTCTTGCTAGTATAACTGTGGAGGAATCTAGAGATATAACACAAGCTACCATAGCGAAAATTCACTTTCCTGCTATACATTATTTTGCTCTCTCCATAGGTAGATGCATTAATGGTAAAGATGAGGCATGCCACATGTGTCTCCCTAACCTCGGTATTATTAGGAGTGCTGTGTTAGGAGATAAATCTTATCATTTGGGAGCCATTGTTGCACGTAGGTTGCATCTTAATAGATTTAATGGAGATTTCTTTGGTGGAATTTATGCAACCCGCTTAGCTGATTTTCTTGGTGTAACCATACGCAATGATGATATTGAATTTCCTCCTGCTTACCTAGACTTTAATGCTATGGTTCACCACGAGTTTGTTGAGAGGAATGAATCACCTCTCCAGTATCACTTAATCTTTGACAGACGCCGTGCTGTCCGTATTACTCTCCCTGCTCCTGCCTTCTTTGATTATCAGGCAAAAGGAAGATATGTTATTACCAAAGAGGAGGCAGATGAGTACGAGAGGAGGGCGGAGGCCGCTCGTCGCCACACTGCAGCTTAGGAGGCGATAGCCGCTGCATCTCAGTACGTCCCTGGCTACAACTATGGATATCCGCTAGGCCAACCGTGGCCATAGACCAACTTAGGCCACAAGCCTAAGCTTGGGGGAGTACGTATTTCTCACCGACATTATATTCATGTCCACACACTCATTGCTAGATGTCGGTGCTCATACTTCTTCATTGTAATATCCATACAAGTTTATTTTCCTTTTTATGCTTTCTTCTTGTGTGTTTAATAAACCTTAAGAAAAACCAAAAAAATTAGTTGTAGCATTTAATTAGTTTACTTTCCATGCTTGTAGTAGTAATTAAAAAGAAAACCCAAAAAGATTTCCTGTTCTTATTTTTCTTGTTGGGAGCTTTCCCGTGTAAATAGTTTTGTTTCTTTTCTTTGGGGGTCGATAGGAGAAGACCATGATTAAATTGTTGAAGTGGCTCTTATATGCATTATTGTTGATCTGACAAAAGAGCCCATATTGCCTTGTCTTCTCTTGTTTATTTAATGCTTGCAGATTCCAACTTAGTCCAATGCACATGCACTATTATTATTATCCACATCGTTACGTCGTGCAAGTGAAAGGCAGTTATGACGATATATGATGGATTGATTGAGATGGGAGAAGCTGGTATGAACTCGACCTCTCTTGTTTTTGTAAATATGATTAGTTCATCGTTCCTGATTCAGCCTATTATGAATAAACATGTTTGCAATGACAACTAGAGATCTTAGTTTCTTGTGCCATGCTTGATTAGCTAGGAGCTTATAATGGTTTTCCTTGCGTGCCAACATGCTATTAAAATGGTTGTGATGTGGTATGATAGGGTGGTATCCTCCTCTGAATGATTTAAGTGACTTGACTTGGCACATGTCCACGCATGTAGTTGAAACAAAATCAACATAGCCTTCACGATATTTATGTTCATGGTGGATTATATCCTACTCATGCTTGCATTCGGTGTTGATTAACTTTAATGCATGTTCATGACTGTTGTCGCTCTCTAGCTGGTCACTTCCCAGTCTTTTGCTAGCCTTCACCTTTACTAAGCGGGAATACTGCTTGTGCATCCAACTCCGTAAACCCCAAAGTTATTTCATATGAGTACACCATACCTACCTATATACGGTATCTACCTGCTGTTCCAAGTAAATTTATATGTGCCAAACTATAAACCTTCAAATAAATATCCTATTTTGTATGCTCGAATAGCTCATGTATCAACTGGGGTTGTCTGTATCTTCCATGTTAGGCGGGTTATTCTCAAGAGGAGTGGACTCCGTGCTACGTCTTGAGCTTGCGTTGGTTTTCCCCGAAGAGGAAGGGATGATGCAGCAGAGTAGCGTAAGTATTTCCTCAGTTTTTGAGAACCAAGGTATCAATCCAGTAGGAGGCCACGCACAAGTCCCTCGTACCTACACGACACAAAGAGCTCAATGCAACCAACGCGATTAGGGGTTGTCAATCCCTTCACGGTCACTTACGGAAGTGAGATCCGGTAGATAATATTTTTGGTATTTTTGATATAAAGATGCAAAGTGAAAAGTAAAAGGCAAAGGAAAAACAAAACAAGATTAAAGTGATGGAGATTGATATGATGAGAATAGACCCCGAGGCCATAGGTTTCACTAGTGGCTTCTCTCGAGAGCATAAGTTTTCTATGGTGGGTGCACAAATTACTGTTGAGCAATTGACAGAATTGAGCATAGTTATGAGAATATCTAGGCATGATCATGTATATAGGCATCACGTCCGTGACAAGTAGATCGAAATGATTCTGCATCTACTACTATTACTCCACTCATCGACCGCTATCCAGCATGCATCTAGAGTATTATGTTAAAAACAGAGTAACGCTTTAAGCAAGATGACATGATGTAGAGAGATAAATTTGTGCAATATGAAATAAACTCCATCTTGTTACCCTCGATGGCAACGATACAATACGTGTCTTGCTGCCCCTTCTATCACTGGGAAAGGACACCGCAAGATCGGACCCAAAGCTAAGCACTTCTCCCATGGCAAGAACTACCAATCTAGTTGGCCAAACCAAACGGATAATTCGAATAGACTTGCAAAGATAACCAATCATAATAAAAGAATTCAGAGAAGATTCAAATATTGTTCATAGATAGACTTGATCATAAACCCACAATTCATCGGTCTCAACAAACACACCGCAAAAGAAGAAGATTACATCGAATAGATCTCCACAAGAGAGGGGGAGAACATTGTATTGAGATCCAAAAAGAGAGAAGAAGCAATCTAGCTACTAACTATGGACCCAAAGGTCTGAGGTAAACTACTCACACTTCATCGGAGGGGCTATGACGATGTAGAAGCCCTCCGTGATGACGGCCCTCTCCGGCGGAGCTCCGAAACAGGCCCCAAGATGGGATCTCATGGATACAGAAAGTTGCGGCGGTGGAATTAGGTTTTTGGCTCCTGTTCTGATTGTTTGGGGGTACGTGGGTATATATAGGAGGAAGGAGTACGTCGGTGGAGCACCGAGGGGCCCACGAGGCAGGGGGCGCACCCTGTAGGGGGGGCCCTACCCTCGTGGCCGCCTCCGGTACTTCTTGGAGTCGGGTCCAAGTCTCATGGGTCTTATCCAAGAAGAAAATCACATTCCAAAAAGGATTTTTCTGTTTGGACTCCGTTTGATATTCTGTTTCTTCGAAACACTAAAATACGCAAAAAACAACAATTCTGGGCTGGGCCTCCGGTTAATAGGTTAGTCCCCAAAATAATATAAAAGTGGAAAATAAAGCCCAATATAGTCCAAAACAGTAGATAATATAGCATGGAGCAATAAAAAATTATAGATACGTTGGAGGCGTATCAGGCATCCCCAAGCTTAATTCCTGCTCGTCCTCGAGTAGGTAAATGATAAAAAGAGAATTTTTGATGCGGAGTGCTACTTGAGATAATTTCAATGCAAAATTTCTTAATTGTCGTATGGATATTCAGATTAGAAAGATTCAAGATAAAAGTTCATATTGACATAAAGAATAATAACACTTCAAGCATACTAATAAAGTAATTATGTCTTCTCAAAATAACATGGCCAAAGAAAGTTATCCCTACAAAATCATATAGTCTGGCTATGCTCTATCTTCATCACACAAAGTATTTAAATCATGCACAACCCCGATGACAAGCCAAGCAATTGTTTCATACTCTAAATTTTTCAAAACTTTTTCAATCTTCACGCAATACACGAGCGTGAGCCATGGACATAGCACTATGTGGAATAGAAGGGTGGTTGTGGAGAAGACAAAAGGAGGGGAAGATAGTCTCACATCAACTAGGCGTATCAACGGGCTATGGAGATGCTCATCAATAGATATCAATGTGAGTGTGTAGGGATTGCCATGCAACAGATGCACTAGAGCTATAAGTATATGAAAGCTCATCAAAAGAAACTAAGTGGGTGTGCATCCAACTCGCTTGCTCACGAAGACCTAGGTCAATTTGAGGAAGCCCATCATTGGAATATACAATCCAAGTTCTATAATGAAAAATTCCCACTAGTATATGAAAGTGACATAACGAGAGAATCTCTATCATGAAGATCATGGTGCTACTTTGAAGCACAAGTGTGGTAAAAGGATAGTAACATTGTCCCTTCTCTCTTTTTCTCTCATTTTTTTATTTTTTTTATTTGGTCCATTTCTCTTTTTTTTATGGCCTCTTTTTTTCGTCCGGAGTCTCATCCCGACTTATGGGGGAATCATAGTCTCCATCATCCTTTCCTCACTTGGGACAATGCTCTAGAAAATGATGATCATCACACTTTTATTTTTCTTACAACTCAACAATTACAACTCGATACTTAGAACAAATATGACTCTATATGAATGCCTCCGGCGGTGTACCAGGATATGCAATAAATCAAGAGTGACATGTATGAAAGAATTATGAATGGTGGCTTTGCCACAAATACGATGTCAACTACATGATCATGCTAGCTATATGACAATGATGGAGCGTGTCATAATAAACGGAACGGTGGAAAGTTGCATGGCAATATATCTCGGAATGGCTATGGAAATGCCATGATAGATAGGTATGGTGGTTATTTTGAGGAAGGTATATGGTGGGTGTATGATACCGGCAAAAGGTGCGCGGTATTACAGAGGCTAGCAATGGTGGAAGGATGGGAAAGAAGTGCATATAATCCATGGACTCAACATTAGTCATAA
Source organism: Triticum urartu (assembly GCF_003073215.2). Classification (NCBI taxonomy): domain Eukaryota; kingdom Viridiplantae; phylum Streptophyta; class Magnoliopsida; order Poales; family Poaceae; genus Triticum; species Triticum urartu. Next base: position 492,139,867 of record NC_053027.1, on the reverse strand, counting down.
AGAACTCATTGTTGGAAATATGCCCTAGAGGCAATAATAAATTAGTTATTATTATTATATTTCATTGTTCATGATAATCGTTTATTATCCATGCTATAATTGTATTGATAGGAAACTCAGATACATGTGTGGATACATAGACAACACCATGTCCCTAGTAAGCCTCTAGTTGACTAGCTCATTGATCAATAGATGGTTACGGTTTCCTGACCATGGAAATTGGATGTCGTTGATAACGGGATCACATCATTAGGAGAATGATGTGATGGACAAGACCCAATCCTAAGCCGAGCACAAGATCGTGTAGTTCGTTTGCTAAAGCTTTTCTAATGTCAAGTATCATTTCCTTAGACCATGAGATTGTGCAACTCCCAGATACCGTACGAGTGCTTTGGGTGTGCCAAACGTCACAACGTAATTGGGTGGCTATAAAGGTTCACTACAGGTATCTCGGAAAGTGTCTGTTGGGTTGGCACAAATCGAGACTGGGATTTGTCACTCCATGTAACGGAGAGGTATCTCTGGGCCCACTCGGTAGGACATCATCATAATGTGCACAATGTGACCAAGGAGTTGATCACGGGATGATGTTTACGGAACGAGTAAAGAGACTTGCCGGTAACGAGATTGAACAAGGTATCGGGATACCGACGATCGAATCTCGGGCAAGTACAATACCGCTGGACAAAGGGAATTGAATACGGGATTGATTGAATCCTCAACATCGTGGTTCATCCGATGAGATCATCGTGGAACATGTGAGAGCCAACATGGGTATCCAGATCCCATTGTTGGTTATTGGCCGGAGGTTTGTCTCAGTCATGTCTGCATGATTCCCGAACCCGTAGGGTCTACACACTTAAGGTTCGATGACGCTAGGGTTATTAGGAAGACTTGCATGTGATTACCGAATGTTGTTCGGAGTCCCGGATGAGATCTCGGACGTCACGAGGAGTTCTGGAATGGTCCGGAGGTAAAGATTTATATATGAAAAGGTGTTGTTCGGGTTCTGGGAAAAGTTCGGTTTTTTCCGGTATTGTACCGGGAAGCTTCCGGAGGATTCCGGAGGTCCGGAAAATGTTCCACCACGTCCAATACATCAGCATGGGCTGTAGGGGGGCGCCCTAACCTTAATGGGCCAAGGGCACCAGCCCCCCCAAGGCTCATGCGCATGGGAGAGGGGAAACCCTAAGGGGGAGGGCCTCCACTTGACTTGGGAGGCACTCCTCCCCCCTTGGCCGCCGCCCCAACCCTAGATGGGATCTAAGGGGGCCGTCCCCCTCTCTCCCCACCTATAAATAGTGGAGGGGTGGGAGGGCGGCCACACCCTTGAACCTGGCGCAGCCCCTCCCCTCCAATACCTCTCCTCCTCCGCGTGAGCTTGGCGAAGCCTTGCTGGAGAACTGCCACTCCATCACCACCACGCCGTCGTGCTGCTGTTGGACTCTCTTCCTCAACCTCTCCCTCCTCCTTGCTGGATCAAGGCATGGGAGACGTCTCCGTTCCGTACGTGTGTTGAAGGCGGAGGTGCCGTCCGTTCGGCGCTAGGATCATCGGTGATTTGGATCACGACGAGTACGACTCCATCAACCTCGTTCACTTGAACGCTTCCGCTTAGCGATCTACAAGGGTATGTAGATGCACTCTCCTTCCCCTCGTTGCTAGATTACTCCATAGATTGATCTTGGTGATGCATAGAAAATTTTAAATTTCTGCTACGATCCCCAACAATGGCATCATGAGCTAGGTCTATGCGTAGTTTCTATGCACGAGTAGAACACAAGTTGTTGTGGGCGTCGATTTTGTCAATTTGCTTGTCGTTACTAGTCTTATCTTGATTCAGCGGCATCGTGGGATGAAGTGGCCCGGACCGACCTTACACGTACTCTTACGTGAGACTGGTTCCACCGACTGACATGCACTAGTTGCATAAGGTGGCTAGCGGGTGTCTGTCTCTCCCACTTTAGTCGGATCGGATTCGATGAAAAGGGTCCTTATGAAGGGTAAATAGAAATTGGCATATCACGTTGTGGTTTTGGCATAGGTAAGAAACGTTCTTGCTAGAAACCTATAGCAGCCACGTAAGAGCTTGCAACAACAATTAGAGGACGTCTAATTTGTTTTTGCAGCATATGCCTTGTGATGTGATATGGCCAAAAGGATGTGATGAATGATATATGTGATGTATGAGATTGATCATGTTCTTGTAATAGGAATCACGACTTGCATGTCGACGAGTATGACAACCGGCAGGAGCATAGGAGTTGTCTTAATTTTTTATGACCTGGGTGTCAACATAAACGTCATGTAATTACTTTACTTTATTGCTAAAGCGTTAGCCATAGTAGTAGAAGTAATAGTTGACGAGACGACTTCAAGAATACACGATGATGGAGATCATGATGATGGAGATCATGGTGTCATGCCAGTGACAACGATGATCATGGAGCCCCGAAGATGGAGATCAAAAGGAGAAAAATGATATTGGCCATATCATGTCACTATTTGATTGCATGTGATGTTTATCATGTTTTACATCTTGTTTGCTTAGAACGACGGTAGCTTAAATAAGATGATCCCTCACTAAAATTTCAAGAAAAGTGTTCCCCCTAACTGTGCACCATTGCGAAGGTTCATTGTTTTGAAGCACCACGTGATGATCAGGTGTGATAGATTCTAACGTTCGAATACAACGGGTGTTGACGATCCTAGCATGTACAGACATGGCCTTGGGACACATGCGAAACACTTAGGTTGACTTGACGAGCCTAGCATGTACAGACATGGCCTCGGAACATGGAAGACCGAAAGGTCGAACATGAGTCGTATAGAAGATACGATCAACATGAGATGTTCACCGTTGATGACTAGTCCATCTCACGTGATGATCAGACATGGCCTAGTCGATTCAGATCATGTTTCACTTAGATGACTAGAGGGATGTCTATCTGAGTGGGAGTTCATTAAATAATTTGATTAGATGAACTCAATTATCATGAACATAGTCTAAATTGTCTTTGCAAATATATTTTAGATAAATAGCTCACGTTGTAGCTCCCTGTTTCAATACGTTCCTAGAGAAAGATTAAGTTGAAAGATATTGTAAGCAATGATGCGGACTAGGTCCGTAGTCCGAGGAGTGTCCTCACTGCTACACAGAAGGCTTACGTCTTTGATGCACCGCTCGATGTGCAAACCCCTACAACGTCGTCTGTGGATGTTGTGAACACCTGACAGACACATTCTGATGAATACTTGATAGTCTAGTGCACCATACTTTACGGCTTAGAATCGGGATTCCAATGACGTTTTGAACGCCATAGAACATATGAGATGTTCCAAGAGCTGAAATTGGGATTTCAGGCTCATTCCCGTGTTGAGAGGTATGAGACCTCTGACAAGTTCTTTTGCCAACAAGATGGAGGAGAATAGCTCAGCTAGTGAGCATGTGCTCAGAATGTCTGGGTGCTACAATCACTTAAATCAAGTGGGAGTTAAACTTCCAGATAAGATAGTGATTGATAGAGTTCTCTAGCCACTATCACTAAGCTACTAGATCTTCGTGATGAACTATGACATGCAAGGGATGGAGTTGATCCCGGAGCTATTCGCGGTGCTTAAGACCGCAAAAGGTAGAAATCAAGAAGGAGCATCAAGTGTTGATGGTTTAACAAGACCACTGGTTTCAAGAAGGGCAAGGGCTAGAAGGGAAACTTCATGGATGGCAAACCAGTTGCCACTCCAGTGAAGGAACCCAAGGTTGAACCCAAACCCGAGACTAAGTGCTTCTATTGTAAAGGGAACGGTCACTGGTAGCGGAATTACACCAAATGCATGGTAAATAAGAAGGCTGGCAACTTCAACAAAATTTATACGTGTTATTAATGTGTAACTCACTAGTACTCCTGGTAGCACCTGGGTATTGGATACCAGTTCAGTTACTATTATTGGTGACTTGAAGCAAAAGCTATGGACTAAACGGAGACTGGCTGAGGGCGAGGTGACGATGTGTGTTGGAAGTGTTTCCAAAGTTGATGAGATCACCATCGCACGCTCCATCTGCCTTCGGGATTAGTATTGAACCTAGATAAATTTTATCAGGTGTCTACGTTGAGCATGAATATGATTAGATCATGTTCATTGCAATACGGTCATTCATTTTAGTTAGAGAATAATGGTTATTCTGTTTACATGAATGATACCTTTCATGGTCATGCACCCTATGTGAATGGTTCATTGAATCTCGGTCGTGGTGATACACATGTTGCCAAAAGATGTAGAGTTAATAATGATAGTACCACTTTCTTGTGACACTGCCGCTTAGGTCATATTGGCGTAAGATGCATGAAGAAACTCCATGTCGATGGATGTTTGGAGTCACTTGATTTTGAATCGCTTAACACATGCGAGCCATGCCTCATGGGCAGGATGACTAAGACCCTGTTTTCAGGTACAATGAAACGGGCAAGTGACTTGTTGGAAATCATGCATGCTGATGCATGTGATCCAATGAGAATTGAAGCGTGCGGTGGATATCACTATTTTCTCATCTTCACTGACGATTTGGGTAGATATAGGTATATCTACTTAATGAAGCACAAGTCTGAAACGTTTGAAAAGTTCAAGCGATTTCAGAGTGAAGTTAAGAATCATCATAACAATAAGATCATGTTCCTACGATCTGATCAAAAGGGGATTTTCTAAGTTATGAGTTTGGCAATCACTTAAGACATTGTGGAATTGTTTCACAGTTGAAGCCACCTGGAACACCACTGGGTTATGGTGTGTCCGGACGTCGTAATCGAACCTTATGAGATATGGTGCGATCTATGATGTCTTACCGATCTACCGTTTTCATTTTTAGGTTATGCGTTAGAGACAGCTGCATTCACTTTATATAGGACACGATCTAATACATTGAGACGACATCGTATGAACATTGGTTTGGCAAGAAACCAAAGTTGTCGTTTCTTAATGTTTGGGGCTGCGATGCTTAAGGCTTCAGCCGGAGAAGCTCGAACCCAAAGCGTACAAACACATCTTCATAGGATACCCAAGGGTGACAGTTGGGTATACCTTATATCTCAGATCCGAGGGCAAATTGTTTGTCTCTAAGAACGGGTCCTTTCTCGAGAAGGAGTTTCTCTCGAAAGAATTGAGTGGGAGGAAGATAGAACTTGATGAGGTTGTCGAACCTTTACTTCAACCAAAGAGTGATGCAACACAGAAAGATGTTTTCTGTGGCGCCTACGTCTTTTGAAGAGGAAGTTAATGATAGTGATCATGAAGCTTCGGATCAAGTTGCTATCGAACCTCGTAGGTCGACAAGGATATGTACTACTCCTGAGTGGTACGGTAATCCTGTCTTAGATATCATGTTGTTAGACAACAATGAACCTACGAGCTATGGAGAAGCGATGGTGGGACCATATTCCGACAAATGGTTAGAAGCCATGAAATCTGAGATAGGATCCATATATCAGAACAAAGTATGGACTTTGGTGGACTTGCCCGATGATCGGCAAGCCATTGAGATAAATGGATCTTTAAGAAGAAGACGGACATGGGCGGTAATGTTACCGTCTATGAAGCTCGACTTGTAGGAAAGAGTCTTTTCACAAGTTCAAGGAGTTGACTACGATGAGAATTTCTCACCCGTAGCGATGCTTAAGTCCGTTGGAATCATGTTAGCATTAGCTGTATTTTTCGATTATGAAATCTGACAGATGGATGACAAAACAAGTTTTCTTACCAGTTTTCGTAAGATAGAGTTGTATGTGATACAATAAAAGGTTTTGTCGACCCTAAGGATGCTAAAAGGTATGCTGGCTCTAGCAAACCTTCTATGGACTAGAGCAAGCATCTCGGAATCGGAATATATGTTTTGATGGAGTGATCAAAGCTTTTAGGTTTATACAATGTTTGCTAGAAACTTGTATTTACAAGAAAGTGAGTGGGAGCACTACAACATTTCTGATAAGTATATGTGGATGACATATTGTTGATTCGAAATGATGTAGAATTTCTGGAAAGCATAAACGGTTGTTTGAAGAGTGATTTTCAAAGGAAGACCTGGATAAAGCTGCTTACATATTGGGCATCAAGATCTATAGAGATAGATCAAAACGCCTGATGATACTTTCAAAGAATGCACACCTTGACATGTTTTTGAAGGAGTTCAAAATAGATCAGTCAAAGAAGGGGTTCTTACCTGAGTTGTAAGGTGTGAAGTTGAGTAAGACTCGAAGATTGACCACGACAGAAGAAAGAGGAAGGACGAAGGTCGTCCCCTATGCTCTTGTCATAAGGCTCTACACGGTATGCCATGCTGAGTACCGCACCTGATGTGTGCCTTGCCACATGTATGGCAAGAGGGTACAAAGGTGATCTAGGACTGGATCACCAGATAGCGGTCAAAATTATCCTTAGAGGAATAAGGAAATGTTTCTCGGTTATGGAGATGATAAAGAGTTCGACGTAAAGAGTTACGTCGATGCAAGCTTAACACCTATCCGGATAGCTCTGAGTAGAGATACCGGATACGTATAATGGAGCAACAATTTGGAATAGCTCCAAGTGGAACGTGGTAGCAGCATCTATGATATGACATAAAGTTTTGCGAAATACATAGGGATCTGAATATGGCAAGACCCATTGACTACAACCTCTCTCACAAGCATAACATGATCAAACCAAGAACTCATTGAGTGTTAATCACTTAGTGATGTGAACTAGATTATTGAGTCTAGTAAACTCTTTGGATGTTGGTCACATGGCGATGTGAACTAGATTATTGACTCTAGTGCAAGTGGGAGACTGTTGGAAATATGCCCTAGAGGCAATAATAAATTAGTTATTATTATTATATTTCATTGTTCATGATAATCGTTTATTATGCATGCTATAATTGTATTGATAGGAAACTCAGATACATGTGTGGATACATAGACAACACCATGTCCCTAGTAAGCCTCTAGTTGACTAGCTCGTTGATCAATAGATGGTTACGGTTTCCTGACCATGGACATTGCATGTCGTTGATAACGGGATCACATCATTAGGAGAATGATGTGATGGACAAGACCCAATCCTAAGCCTAGCACAAGATAGTGTAGTTCGTTTGCTAAAGCTTTTCTAATGTCGAGTATCATTTCCTTAGACCATGAGATTGTGCAACTCCCGGATACCGTAGGAGTGCTTTGGGTGTGCCAAACGTCACAACGTAACTGGGTGGCTATAAAGGTGCACTACAGGTATCTCCGAAAGTGTCTGTTGGGTTGGCACGAATCGAGACTGGGATTTGTCACTCCGTGTAACGGAGAGGTATCTCTGGGCCCACTCGGTAGGACATCATCATAATTTGCACACTGTGACCAAGGAGTTGATCACGGGATGATGTTTACGGAACGAGTAAAGAGACTTGCCGGTAACGAGATTGAACAAGGTATCGGGATACCGACGATCGAATCTCGGGCAAGTACAATACCGCTGGACAAAGGGAATTGAATACGGGATTGATTGAATCCTCGACATCGTGGTTCATCCGATGAGATCATCATGGAACATGTGGGAGCCAACATGGGTATCCAGATCCCGCTGCTGGTTATTGGTCGGAGAATTGTCTCGGTCATGTCTGCATGGTACCCGAACCCGTAGGGTCTACACACTTAAGGTTCGATGACGCTAGGGTTATTAGGAAGACTTGTATGTGATTACCGAATGTTGTTCGGAGTCCCGGATGAGATCTCGGACGTCACGAGGAGTTCCGGAATGGTCCGGAGGAAAAGATTTATATATGGGAAGTTGTTGTTCGGGTTCCGGGAAAAGTTCGGTTTTTTCCGGTATTGTACCAGGAAGCTTCCGGAAGGTTCCGGAGGATTCCAGAGGGGTCCGGAGGTCCGGAAAATGTTCCACCACGTCCAATACAGCAGCATGGGCTGTAGGGGGCGCCCTAACCTTAATGTGCCAAGGGCACCAGCCCCCCAAGGCCCATGCGCATGGGAGAGGGGAAACCCTAAGGGGGAGGGCCTCCACTTGACTTGTGAGGCACTCCTCCCCCCCTTGGCCGCCGCCCCAACCCTAGATGGGATCTAAGGGGGCCGGCCCCCTCTCTCCCCACCTATAAATAGTGGAGGGGTGGGAGGGCGGCCACACCCTTGAACCTGGCGCCGCCCCTCCCCTCCAATACCTCTCCTCCTCCGCGTGAGCTTGGCGAAGCCCTCCTGGAGAACTGCCACTCCATCACCACCACGCCATCGTGCTGCTGTTGGACTCTCTTCCTCAACCTCTCCCTCCTCCTTGCTGGATCAAGGCGTAGGAGACGTCTCTGTTTCGTACGTGTGTTGAACGCGGAGGTGCCGTCCGTTCGGCGCTAGGATCATCGGTGATTTGGATCACGACGAGTACGACTCCATCAACATCGTTCACTTGAACGCTTCCGCTTAGCGATCTACAAGGGTATGTAGATGCACTCTCCTTCCCCTCATTGCTAGATTACTCCATAGATTGATCTTGGTGATGCGTAGAAAATTTTAAATTTCTGCTACGATCCCCAACACTCATATACTTATTGCAAAAACCTAGAAGTTATCAAAGCAAAGTATTACGCGCATGCTCCTAGGGGGATAGATTGGTAGGAAAAGACCATCGCTCGTCCCCGACCGCCACTCATAAGGAAGACAATCAATAAATAAATTATGCTCCGACTTCATCACATAACGGTTCACCATACGTGCATGCTATGGGAATCACAAACTTTAACACAAGTATTCTTTAAATTCACAACTACTAAACTAGCATAACTCTAATATTATCACCTCCATATCTCAAAACAATTATCATGCTTCAATCTTCTCTTATTATTCAGCGCACTCAAAAGAAAATTTCACATATCTTGAACACCAAGCATATTTATATTAAGCAAATTACCATGCTATTAAGAATCTCAAAATAATTTAAGTGAAGCATGAGAGATCAATAGTTTCTTTAAAACAAACCACCACCGTGCTCTAAAAGATCTAAGTGAAGCACATAGAGAAAAATTATAACGCTCAAAAGATATAAGTGAAGCACGTAGAGCAAAACTACATAGCTCAAAAGATATAAGTGAAGCACATAGAGTATTCTATCAAATTTTAATTCATAGATGACTCTCTCAAAAGGTGTGTACATCAAGGATGATTGTGGCACACTAACAAACAAAGACACAAATAATACAAGACGCTCCAAGCAAAACACATATCATGTTGGTGAATAAAAATATAGCTCCAAGTAAATTACCGATGGAAGTGGACGAAAGAGGGGAAGCCTTCCGGGGCATCCCCAAGCTTTGACTTTTTGGTGTCCTTGGATTATCTTGGGGGTGCCATGGGCATCCGCAAGCTTAGGCTCTTGCCACTCCTTGTTCCATAATCCATCAAAAGAACTCACCCAAAACTTGAAAACTTCACAACACAAAACTCAATAGAAATCTCGTGAGCTCCGTTAGAGAAAGAAAACATAAAACCACTTCAAGGTACTGTAATGAACTCTTTCTTTATTTATTTTGGTGTTAAACCTACTGTATTCCAACTTCTCTATGGATTATAAACTATTTTACTAGCCATAGATTCATCAAAATAAGCAAACAACACACAAAAACAGAATCTGTCAAAAACAGAACAGTCTGTAGTAATCTGTAACTAACGCAAACTTCTGGAACTACAAAAAATCTACCAAAATTAGACGACCTAGATAATTTGTTTATTGATGAGCAGCAACTGGAATCAGTATTTTATCACGTTCTGATGATTTTTAGTAATTCGGGCACTGAACGCAAAGTTTCTGGAAATTACAGCAAGATCAAATAACTATCATCCAAGAAGATCCAATAGGTCTAGCTTGGCACAAACACTAATTAAAACACAAAACCACATCCAAACAGAGGGTAGATGGGTTATTTATTCCCTAACAGAAGAAAAACACAAAAAACAAAAAATAAAATTGGGTTGCCTCCCAACAAGCGCTATCGTTTAACGCCCCTAGCTAGGCATAAAAGCGAGGATAGATCTAGGTATTGCCATCTTTGGAAGGCAATCCATAAGTGGCTCTCATGATGGTTTCATATGGTAATTTTATTTTCTTTCTTGGAAAGTGTTCCATGCCCTTTTTAATGGAAATTGGAACCTAATATTCCCTTCCTTCATATCAATAATCACACCAACCGTTCTAAGGAAAGGTCTACCAAGAATAATAGGGCAAGAAGGATTGCAATCTATATCAAGAACAATGAAATATATGGGCACATAATTCCTATTTGCAGCAATAAGAACATCATTAATTCTTCCCATAGGTTTCTTAATAGTAGAATCCGCAAGATGCAAGTTTAGAGAGCAATCATCAATATCGCGGAAATCTAGCAAATCACACAAAGTTTTGGGGATAGTGGAGACACTAGTACCCAAATCACACAAAGCATAAAACTCATGATCTTTAATTTTAATTTTGATAGTTGGTTTCCACTCATCATAGAGTTTTCTAGGGATAGAGACTTTCAACTCAAGTTTTTCTTCATAAGATTGCATCAAGGCATCAACAATATGTTCGGTGAAGGCTTTCTTTTGACTATAAGCATGCGGAGAATTTAGCACGGATTGCAACAAAGAAATACAATCAATCAAAGAGCAACTTTCATAATTAAATTCCTTGAAATCCAATATAGTGGGTTTAGCAACATCTAAATTTTTATTTCTTTCAATCCCACTTTCGTCAATTTCATCATAAAGATCTAAATACTCTGAATTTTTGGAACGCCTTCTAGGTAAAGGAAGATCATATTCAGTTTCATCAAGATTCATATTGCAAAACAAAGATTTGATAGGGGACACATCAATAACTTTTAGATCTTCATCTTGATTTTCATAAGAATTAGAAGAACACGCTTTAATAAAGGCATCTTTGGAAGCACGCATCCTAGCGGTTCTTTCTTTACACTCATCAATTGAAATTCTCATGGCTTTTAGAGACTCATTAATATCATGCTTAGGAGGAATATATCTAAGTTTCAAAGCATCAACAGAGCAATTCTATCAACGTTCCTAGCCAAATCATCAATCTTAAGCAATTTTTCTTCAATCATAGCATTAAAATTCTTTTGCGAAGAAATAAATTCTTTAATATTACATTCAAAATCAGAGGGAATCTTATTATAATTTCCATAAGAGTCGTTGTAGGAATTCCCATAATTATTAGAAGGATTACTAGGATAAGCGTTGTTACCAAAATTATTCCTACCAACAAAATTCACATCCATAGATTCATTGTTATTCTCAATCAAGGTAGACAAAGGCATATCATTAGGATCAGAAGAAACACTCTTAGTAGCAAATAATTTTATAAGTTCATCCATCTTTCCACTCAAAACATTGATTTGTTCTATCGCATGCACTTTTTTATTAGAAGATCTTTCAGTATGCCATTGAGAATAATTAACCATAATATTATCTAGGAGTTTAGTAGCATCTCCTAAAGTGATTTCCAAAAAAGTGCCTCCCGCGGCCGAATCTAAAAGATTTCTAGAAGCAAAATTCAATCCGGCATAATTTTTTTATATAATCATCCACAAATTTAAACCATGAGTAGGGCAATTACGTATCATTAATTTCATTCTCTCCCAAGCTTGTGCAACATGTTCATGATCAAGTTGCTTAAAATTCATAATATCGTTTCTAAGAGAGATGATCTTAGCGGGAGGAAAATACTTCGAGATAAAAGCATCTTCGCACTTGTTCCAAGAATCAATGCTATTTTTAGGCAAAGACGAAAACCAAGCTTTAGCAAGATCTCTAAGCGAAAAAGGAAATAGCTTCAATTTAACGACATCATTATCGACATCTTTTTTCTTTTGCATATCACATAAATCAACGAAGCTATTCAGATGAGTAGCGGCATCTTCACTAGGAAGGCCGGCGAATTGATCTTTCATAACAAGATTCAACAAAGCAGTATTGATTTCACAAGATTCAGTATTGGAAAGAGGAGCAATCGGAGTGCTAAGAAAATCATTATTGTTAGTATTGGTGAAGTCACACAATTTGGTAGTATCTTGAGCCATCGCGACAAACAAGCAATCTAACACACGAGCAAACAAAAGCAAATGGGCAAAAAGAGGCAAATAGAGAGGGAGGATAGGGAGAGAGAGGGCGAATAAAACGACAAGAGTGAATTGGGGGGGAGAGGAAAACGAGAGGCAAATGGCAAATAATGTAATGCGGGAGATAGGGATTGTGATGGGTACTTGGTATGTTGACTTTTTGCGTAGACTCCCGGTAACGCGCTAGAAATCCTTCTTGCTACGTCTTGAGCTTGCGTTGGTTTTCCCCGAAGAGGAAGGGATGATGCATCGGAGTAGCGCAAGTATTTCCCTCAGTTTTTGAGAACCAAGGTATCAATCTAGTAGGAGGCCACGCGCAAGTCCCTCGTACCTACACAACACAAAGAGCTCAACGCAACCAATGCGATTAGGGGTTGTCAATCCCTTCACGGTCACTTACAGAAGTGAGATCCGATAGATAATATTTTTGGTATTTTTGGTATAAAGATGCAAAGTGAAAAGTAAAAGGCAAAGTAAAAACAAAACAAGATTAAAGTGATGGAGATTGATATGATGAGAATAGACCCGGGGGCCATAGGTTTCACTAGTGGCTTCTCTCGAGAGCATAAGTTTTCTAAGGTGGGTGAACAAATTACTGTTGAGCAATTGACAGAATTGAGCATAGTCATGAGAATATCTAGGCATGATCATGTATATAGGCATCACGTCCGTGACAAGTAGATCGAAACGATTCTGCATCTACTACTATTACTCCACTCATCGAACGCTATCCAGCATGCATCTAGAGTATTAAGTTAAAAATAGAGTAACGCTTTAAGCAAGATGACATGATGTGGAGAGATAAATTCATGCAATATGAAATAAACCCCATCTTGTTATCCTCGATGGCAACGATACGATACGTGTCTTGGTGCCCCTTCTGTCACTGGGAAAGGACACCGCAAGATCGAACCCAAAGCTAAGCACTTCTCCCATGGCAAGAACTACCAATCTAGTTGGCCAAACCAAACGGATAATTCGAAGAGACTTTTAAAGATAGCCAATCATACATAAAAGAATTCAGAGAAGATTCAAATATTGCTCATGGATAGACTTGATCATAAACCCACAATTCATCGGTCTCAACAAACACACCGCAAAAGAAGAAGATTACATCAAATAGATCTCCACAAGAGAGGGGGAGAACATTGTATTGAGATCCAAAAAGAGAGAATAAGCAATCTAGCTACTAACTATGGACCCGAAGGTCTGACGTAAACTACTCACACTTCATCGGAGGGGCTATGATGATGTAGAAACCCTCCGTGATGACGGCCCTCTCCGGCAGAGCTCCGGAACAGGACCCAAGATGGGATCTCGTGGATACAGAAAGTTGCGGCGGTGGAATTAGGTTTTTGGCTCCTGTTTTGATCGTTTGGGGGTACGTTGGTATATATAGGAGGAAGGAGTATGTCGGTGGAGCACCGAGGGGCCCACGAGGCAGGGGGCGCGCCCTGTAGGGGGGACGCCCCCTACCCTCGTGACCGCCACCGGTACTTCTTGGAGTAGGGTCCAAGTCTCCTGGGTCTTATCCGAGAAGAAAATCACGTTCCAAAAAGGATTTTTCTATTTGGACTCCGTTTGATATTCTGTTTCTTTGAAACACTGAAATAGGCAAAAAAAAACAGCAATTCTGGGCTGGGCCTCCGGTTAATAGGTTAGTCCCAAAAATAATATAAAAGTGGAAAATAAAGCCCAATATAGTACAAAACAGTAGATAATATAGCACGGAGCAATCAAAAATTATAGATACGTTGGAGACATATCACTCCGCTCCTCACTCATGAGAAAATGGCTGGTCACCGGGATGCCCAGTCCCATGCTTTATGCAAATCAAATCAAAATAATTGCAAACAAAACTCCCCCTGGGACTCTTGTTAGTTATAGGCACTCGTTGTTTCGAGCAAGCCATGGATTGATTCTTGTTGGTGGAGGGGGAGTGTAAACTTTACCATTCTGTTTGGGAACTGCCTATAATGTGTGTAGCATGGAAGATATCACCTTCTCTTGGTTGTTATGTTGACAATGAAAGTATAGCGCTCAAACTATTATTCACCTCTATTTCAAAACCGAGCTGTGGCACCTCTACAAATCCCTGCTTCCCTCTATGAAGGGCCTATCTATTTACTTTCATGTTGAGTCATCATCCTCTTATTAAAAAGCATCAGTTGGAGAGCACCACTGTCATTTGCATTCATTACTGTTAGTTTACATTGAGTATGACTTGACTGGATCTCTTTTACCATGAATTACAATGTCTAGTCAGTCCTTGATCTTTAAAGGTGCTCTGCATTTATGTTTTGCGGTCTCAGAAAGGGCTAGCGAGATACCATCTTGTTATATCATATTATGATTGTTTTGAGAAAGTGTTGTCATCCGAGATTTATTATTATTGCTCACTAGTTGATTATGCCATTGATACGAGTAAACATGAGACCTAAGCGTTATTGTGAATATGGTTAGTTTATAATCTTTGCTAAAAACTTGAATGCTGGCTTTACATATTTGCAACAACAAGAGCAAACGGAGTTTGTAAAAGTTTTTCTTTATCACTTTCAGTTTATCAACTGAATTGCTTGAGGACAAGCAAGGGTTTAAGCTTGGGGGAGTTGATACGTCTCCGTCGTATCTACTTTTCCAAACACTTTTTCCCTTGTTTTGGACTCTAACTTGCACGATTTGAATGGAACTAACTCGGAATGACGCTGTTTTCAGCAGAATTGCGATGGTGTTATTTATGTGCAGAAACAAAAGTTCTCGGAATGACCTGAAACTTCATGGAACGTCTATTTGGAAATAATAAAAAATCCTTGCAAAATATGAAGACCAGGGGGCCACACCCTAGCCACGAGGGTGGGGGCACGCCCGCCCCCCCCAGGGCGCGTCCCTACCTCGTGGACCCCCTAGAGCTCCTCCGACCTCAACTCCAACTCTATATATTTGCTTTCGAAGAGAAAAAAATCAAAGAGAAGGATTCATCACGTTTTACGATATGGAGCCGCCGCCAAGCCCTAAAACCTCTCGGGAGGGCTGATCTGGAGTCCGTTCGGGGCTCCAGAGAGGGGAATCCGTCGCCATCATCATCATCAACCTTCCTCCATCACCAATTTCATGATGCTCACCGCCGTGCGTGAGTAATTCCATCGTAGGCTTGCTAGACGGTGATGGGTTGGATGAGATTTATCATGTAATCGAGCTAGTTTTGTTAGGGTTTGATCCCTAGTATCCACTATGTTCTGAGATTGATGTTGCTATGACTTTGCTTGCTTATTGCTTGTCACTAGGGCCCGAGTGCCATGATTTCAGATCTGAACCTATTATGTTTTCATCAATATATGAGAGTTCTTGATCCTATCTTGCAAGTCTATAGTCACCTACTATGTGTTATGATCCGGCAACCCCGAAGTGACAATAATCGGGACCACTCCCGGTGATGACCGTAGTTTGAGGAGTTCATGTATTCACTATGTGTTAATGCTTTGGTCCGATACTCTATTAAAAGGAGGCCTTAATATCCCTTAGTTTCCATTAGGACCCCGCTGTCATGCAAGTTCTTTTCCATAAGCATGTATGACTATATTCGGAATACATGCCTACATTACATTGATGAATTGGAGCTAGTTCTGTGTCACCCTAGGTTATGACTGTTACGTGATGAACCGCATCCGGCATAATTCTCCATCACTGATCCATTGCCTACGAGCTTTCCATATATTGTTCTTCGCTTATTTACTTTTCCGTTGCTATTGCTATTATCACTACAAAATACCAAAAAATTACTTTTGCTATAATTACCTTTTTCTACCGTTACTACTACTTTCATATTACTTTGCTACTAAATACTTTGCTGCAGATACTAAGTTATCCAGGTGTGGTTGAATTGACAACTCAACTGCTAATACTTGAGAATATTCTTTGGCTCCCCTTGTGTTGAATCAATAAATTTGGGTTGAATACTCTACCCTTGAAAACTGTTGCGATCCCCTATACTTGTGGGTTATCAGCGCCCCCACCCTCGTGGGCCCCTCACAGCTCCACCGACGTACTTCTTCCTCCTATATATACCCATATACCCCGAAAACATCCAGGAGCACCACGAAATCCTATTTCCACCACCGCAACCTTCTGTACCTGTGAGATCCCATCTTAAGGCCTTTTCTGGCGCTCTGTCGGAGGGGGAATCGATCACGGAGGTGTAGCGACCAGACTTCAAACAGTCTGATCTCTGTGCTCCGGTGTCATCCCTGGATCAGTAATGCTGACACCACACAGTACTCGGAGGATTTATAACAGAGTAGCAATCACACACTTATTACATCGAGTGTCTCAAAAGAGAACTTATTACAATAAGTATGGCTTAAGGCCATCTAATAACGATAACAACGGAAGGCTTGGAAGATAAGTGAGTCCATCAACTCCAACGGCATCACTGAGTATAGGACCACGACCTAAAAACTCCTTAATCGTCGTCTGAAAAGTCTGCAACATTAACGTTGCAGCCCGAAAACGGGTCAGCACATGGAATATGCTGGGAAGGTAACACATAGAGAGTAGTGGAATGAAACAGCTATACTATATGCATATTTGGCTGGTGGAAAGCTCTATGGTTACAGTTTTGCATAAAGCCAATTTTTCCCTACTTCAAAGGAATAAATTTATTTAAGTATCATGGTGGTTGTTAAACATTGAGAATGGTTGACAGCATACTCAATCCCAATTAAGCAACATCATTAAACATAACCCAACAAAATTAATTTAGAGTAACATGTTGAGATTCACATGAAAATCCAAGTACTAGATACTCAAGATGTCCATAATCAGGGACACGGCTAACCATGATTAGTTTATTACACTCTGCAGAGGTTTGCGCACTTTTCCCCACAAGACTCGATCACCTCCGTTTGGTTTCTCGCACTACATGGTGTTTGAGAAGACGGATGACCGAGACATAGTCTTTCAGAAGCGCTAGCACCTTACGATCGGGTAGACCGTACCACCTACATCCCCTACATCTGCTAGTCTACCACTGTAAGAGTTCGCACGACTTAGTCAACTATGCTAGAGCCCATAATAGGTTGTGCTTGCACACGGAAGTTTCTAGTATGAATAGTCTCATGATGCCTTTGAGCCTGGGTGGCGGTCCAAAAGAAAACAGGCAAGTCCTAGAATACCCAGGTGCCTCAATCCACCTAGATGTGTGTTTAAGTTGCCACCTTAGATAAACCATTAAATTAACAATCTCACATCTATCATGGATTTCACTCACCCAATCCATGTCTACTAGCATAGCATGGCATAATAAGCAATGTAGAAGTAACTCCCAAAGGTTTGATAATAAACAGGTAATAGGTACTACCTCATCTACTTCCCATCCCACAATTTAATTAGATCCTAATCATGCAATGTGTGAGGATTGATCTAATGCAATAAAACTGGGTAGTAGAAAAGGTATGATCAAAGTGTTAATTGCCTTGCTGATGATCCGCGAAACCTAACGATTCGAAGTAACAGGTGGCGCACTCCGGGTATTCTATCGCAGACAAACAAACAAGAATACAATAAGTACTCATCTAATGCACAGGTAAAACTCAAATAAGAGATCTAACCAGAAGGTTCAACTTAAGAACTCTGATTGGCAAAAACAATCAAATCGAACGAAGCAACGAAAATCCAACGGCGAAAGAAAACAACTTCGTTCTAGTAATCTGGATCTAGGGAAAATTTTATAGTAGCAAACTTGTTTAAGTTGGTTAAACGGATAGAGGGTTTCGAGACGAATCTCTAGGCGCTTGAATCACCTGATTCCGATAAACGAGCGAAAAGTTAAACTAAAACGAAAATCGGATCAGGAATCACAATCAGAAAAATCGCGGATTTAATCCGAGAAAAAGAAAAACGACGAATGCCGAATATTTTTTTCGCCACGGAAAACGAGGCGCGACGAACCTCAGGCGGCGGGATCGGCGGCGGTGGCGGCTCCGGCGGCGCGCGCGGATCGAGGCGGGGCTGATGGGCTGGGGCGGCGCGGGGCGGCGCTATTTAAAGGCTGCCCCCGGGCGGTGTCCCGCTCGGGTACGGCCCGAAGTCGGTTCGTTTTTTTTAATTTATTCCGCTCGGAATAAAAATAAAAAGAAATACTAAACGGACTCCAAAAATTCCGAAATAAATTTTCACGGGCTTCTAAAATCAAGCCGCACAAGGTAAACATTTATTTGGGCCCTAAATGCAATTTTGAAAAACACACATTTTTCCTAAATTCAAATAAAACACCGAAAAACTCCGAAATAAAATCTTATTTGATTTTTTTATTAAATCCTCAATATTTCTTTATTTTGATAAAGTCATTTTATTCCCTCTCTCATATTTTTGTAATAGAAATAATTGATGATAAAATAAATAAAATCAAATGATCCTATTCTCAAAATTTGAGAAAACTCAAATATGAAAATAACGAAATCCCCAACTCTCTCCATGGGTCATTGAGTCGCGTAGAATTTCTAGGATCAACCAAAATGCAGAATAAAATATGATATGCATGATGCTCTAATGGATAACATTCCAAATTGAAAATTTGGGATGTTACAGGAGGGCTTCTACATCAACACCATAGCCTCTCCGATGATGTGTGAGTAGTTTACCACAGACCTTCGGGTCCATAGTTATTAGCTATATGGCTTCTTCTCTCTCCTTGGATCTCAATACAAAGTTCTCCTCGATTCTCTTAGAGATCTATTCGATGTAATTCTTTTTGCGGTGTGTTTGTCGAGATCCAATGAATTGTGGGTTTATGATCAAGATTATCTATGAACAATATTTGATTCTTATCTGAAATATTTTATGCATGATTTAAATATCTTTGCAAGTCTCTTCGAATTATCAGTTTGGTTTGGTGATACGTCTCCGTCATATCTATAATTTTTGATTGTTCCATGCCAATATTATTCAACTTTCATATACTTTTGGCAACTTTTTATACTATTTTTGGGACTAACATATTGATCCAGTGCCCAGTGCCAATTCCTGTTTGTTGCATGTTTTTTGTTTCGCAGAATATCCATATCAAACGAAGTCCAAACGGAATAAAAACTGACGGAGATTTTTTTGGAATATATATGATTTTTGGGAAGAAGAATCCATGCAAGACGATGCTCGAGGGGCCCACGAGGTAGGGGGCCCGCCCTGGGGAGGCAGGCACACCCCTGACCCTCGTGGCCACCCCGTAAGGCGGTTGATGCCCTTCTTACGTCACAAGAAAGCTAATTTCCAGATAGAGATTGTGTAAAAAATTTCAGCCCAATCGGAGTTACGGATCTCCAGGAATATAAGAAACGGTGAAAGGGAAGAATCTGGGAACGCAGAAACAGAGAGAGACAGAGAGACAGATCCAATCTCGGAGGGGCTCTCGCCCCTCCCGTGCCATGGAGGCCATGGACCAGAGGGGAAACCCTTCTCCCATCTAGGGAGGAGGTCAAGGAAGAAGAAGAAGGAGGGGGGCTCTCTCCCCCTCGCTTCCGGTGGCTCTGAAGTGCCACCGGGGGCCATCATCATCACCGCGATCTACACCAACACCTCCGCCATCTTCAGCAACATCTCCATCACCTTCCCCCCTCTATCTACAGCGGTCCACTCTCCCACAACCCGCTGTACCCTCTACTTGAACATGGTGCATTATGCTTCATATTATTATCCAATGATGTGTTGCCATCCTATGATGTCTGAGTAGATTTTTGTTGTCCTATCGGTGGTTGATGAATTGCTATGATTGATTTAATTTGCTTGTGGTTATGTTGCTGTCCTTTGGTGCCCATCATATGATTGCGCGCGTGGATCACACCCTAGGGTTAGCTATATGT
Source organism: Triticum urartu (assembly GCF_003073215.2). Classification (NCBI taxonomy): domain Eukaryota; kingdom Viridiplantae; phylum Streptophyta; class Magnoliopsida; order Poales; family Poaceae; genus Triticum; species Triticum urartu. Next base: position 492,119,884 of record NC_053027.1, on the reverse strand, counting down.
TGATAGGACTATGTATTGGAGGGCAAGGGTGACAAAAGCTTCAGCCTAGCATAGAAATTGATGCATACGGGATTGAAGGGGGGCCAATATATCTTAATGCTATGGTTGGGTTTTACCTTAATGAACGTTAATAGTTGCGGATGCTTGCTAATAGTTCCAATCATAAGTGCATAGAATTCCAAGTAAGGATGACATGCTAGCAGTGGCCTCTCCCACATAATACTTGCTATCGGTCTAGTAAAGTAGTCAATTGCTTAGGGGCAATTTCACAACTCCTACCACCACTTTTCCACCCTCGCTATATTTACTTTATTGTTTATTTATCTAAGCAACCCCTAATTTTGATTTACGTTCTCTTTATTATCTTGCAAACCTATCCAACAACACCTACAAAGTACTTCTAGTTTCATACTTGTTCTAGGTAAAGCGAACGTCAAGTGTGCGTAGAGTTGTATCGGTGGTGTATAGAACTTGAGGGAATATTTGTTCTACCTTTAGCTCCTTGTTGGGTTCGACACTCTTACTTATCGAAAACTGTTGCGATCCCCTATACTTGTGGGTTATCAAGACCTTTTTCTGGCGCCGTTGGCGGGGAGCAATTGCGTGGGGTGAATATTCTCGTGTGCGCTTGTTTGCTTTATCACTAAGTAATTTTTATTTGTTATTCTTAGTTGTTCTCTATATTTAGTTATGGATATGGAACACGAAATACCAAACAAATTAGGTGTACTTGCTACTCATGGAGATGGGGAACTCCTAAAACCCTCGATGCTGGTTATGTGAAAAATATTATGTACTACTTTAATAATCCTGAGAAAATCCCATTCAATTATGTAATGGGAGTAACGTTGGATCAACGTGAATACTTTAGGGATTACCGCTTGACACAAAAGGGGAAACTATTATGGGATCAAATTCATATATTGAATTGGTATGCTAGGCAACTATGCTTGAGATATGATTATACTTGTTGCTCTAAGGTGAAGGCTCCACACCTTCCCTTTTCATGTGAATTTAATGATAATGAAACCTTAGCTTATTATGCTAATGGTATATATGATTACTATGATGTGGAACAAATAGAAGAATTTGTTGCCTTTAAGGGTGCTTATGAAATTGAATCTTTGTTTAGAAAGCATGAAGCTTATGATGATGATGTTTATAGGCCTGAAAATTTAGCTATCTTAAAATATTGCTATGATAATTATGAATATAATTCCTATATTAATGCGCTTATTGAGAAAGTCTCCGCTGTCCACGAAGAGACTAATATTTTACAGGAGTCTATAGAAGAAGAAATTGATGAAACTGTGAGCTCATTGAATGAAAAAGATGAGGAGGAGAGCGAAGAACAAAAGGAGGAAGAGCGGATTAGCTACCCGTGCCCACCTTCTAATGATAGTAACTCTTCAACTCATACATTGTTTAATTTCCCTTCGTGCTTACCGGAGGATGATTGCTATGATGATTGTTATGATCCCGTTGATTCTTTTGAAATATCCCTTTTTGATGATGCTTGCTATGCTTGTGGCCAAGATGCCAATATGAATTATGCTTATGGAGATGAACTTGCTATAGTTCCTTATGTTAAACATGAAATTGTTGCTATTGCACCCACACATGACAGTCCTATTATCTTTTTGAATTCTCCAAACTACACTATATCGGAGAAGTTTTCTCTTATTAAGGATTATATCGATGGGTTGCCTTTTACCATTGCACATGATGATTTTGATGAATATAATATGCATGTGCTTTCTGCTCCTACTTGCAATTATTATGAGAGAGGAACTATATCTCCACCTCTCTATGTTTCCAATATGATAAAATTGCAAGAAACTGTTTATACTATGCACTAGCCTTTACTTTGTGTGCATGAATTTTTATTTTATGACATGCCGATGCATAGGAAGAGAGTTAGAATTCGTTGTTGCATGATATATGTTACTTTGTGCTCACTACTCAATTACAAATCATTGTTAATTAAAATTGGCTTTAATATACCTTGGGATCCGGGTGGATTCATTACTTGAGCACTATATGCCTAGCTTAATGGCTTTAAAGAAAGCGCTGCCAGGGAGACAACCCGGAAGTTTTAGAGAGTCATTTATTTCTGTTGAGTGCTTTTATATAGTTTAAAAACAACAAAAATAAAGAGGGGAACCCAAAACTTTTTCAAAAAGGAAAGCGAAAGTGAGAAAGACAAGCATTGTTGAAGTGGGAGCTAGCCTTGAACTTTGTTCATGCTCACGGAAACTTTGTGAATCTTGATTACAAAAACTTTTCAATAAAAATAATTATCCCCTTGTACAATTCCATTATATTATAAAAATAATGTGCCAAGGTTTGCCTTTAGGATGTTTACATTTGCTTGATGGATTGTATGGTGCAGGACAGAAACTTTGGCTGTAGTGCGCGATTTTACATTTTTTGCTGGAACGTCAAACGGTTATGATTCTTTTTGCACTGTATTCCTATACAAATTTTTTATTTTTCCTTATTTTGGTAGAATGTTTCAAGTATCAGAAGTATGGTGAATGTTCAGATTGTTACAGACTATTCTGTTTTAGACAGAATCTGTTTTTTGATGCATAGTTTGCTTGTTTTGATGAAACTATCAATTTATATTAGTGGATTAAGCCATGAAAAAGTTATACTACAGTAGACACAATGCAAAAACAAAATATGAATTGGTTTGCAACAGTACTTAGAGTAGTGATTTACTTTATTATACTAACGGATCTTACCGAGTGTTCTGCTGAAGTTTTGTGTGGATGAAGTGTTCGATGATCGAGAAGCTCTTGATGTGAGAGGAAGGAAGAGAGGCAAGAGCTCAATCTTGGGGATGCCCGAGTCATCCCAAGTAAATATTCAAGGAGACTCAAGCGTCTAAGCTTGGGGATGCCCCGGAAGGCATCCCCTCTTTCTTCAACAAGTATCGGTATGTTTTCGGATTCGTTTCGTTCATGTGATATGTGCAATCTTGGAGCATCTTTTGCATTTAGTTTTCATCTTTATTTTATGCACCATGCTGGTATGAGATAGTCCTTGGTTGATTTATAGAATTCTCATTGCACTTCACTTATATCTTTTGAGTATGGCTTTATAGAATGCTCCATGTGCTTCGCTTATATCATTTGAAGTTTGGATTGCCTGTTTCTCTTTACATAGAAAACTGCCATTTGTAGAATGCTCTTTTGCTTCACTTAGATTTGTTAGGGAACGGGCATATATTTTAAACTCTCTTGCTTCACTCATATCTATTTATAGAGATGACAAGAACTGGTCATTCACATGGTTAGTCATAAAATCCTACATAAAACTTGTAGATCACTGAATATGATATGTTTGATTCCTTAAAATAGTTTTGCGATATAAAGATGGTGATATTAGAGCCATGCTAGTGGGTATTTGTGGATTGTAGAAATACTTGTGTTGAGGTTTGTGATTCCTGTAGTATGCACGTATGGTGAGCCGTTATGTAACGAAGTCGGAGCATGATTTATTTATTGATTGTCTTCCTTATGAGTGGCGGTCGGGGATGAGCGATGGTCTTTTCCTACCAATCTATCCCCCTAGGAGCATGCGCGTAGTACTTTGTTTCGATGACTAATAGATTTTTGCAATAAGTATGTGAGTTCTTTATGACTAATGTTGAGTCCATGGACTATACGCACTCTCACCCTTCCACCATTGCTAGCGCAACTTTCGCCGGTACCTTAAACCCACCATTTATCTTCCTCAAAACAGTCACCATGCCTACCCATCACGGCATTTCCATAGCCATTCTGAGATATATTGCCATGCAACTTCCATCATCATCATATACATGACTTGAGCATTCATTGTCATATCGCTTTGCATGATCGTAAGATAGCTAGCATGATGTTTTCATGGTTTTTGATGTCATTGCTACGCTAGATCATTGCACATCCCGGTACACCGCCGGAGGCATCCATATAGAGTCATACTTTGTTCTAGACATTGAGTTGTAATATTGAGTTGTAAGTAAATAAAAGTGTGATGATCATCATTATTAGAGCATTGCCCCAGTGAGGAAACGATGATGGAGACAATGATTCCCCAAAAGTCAGGATGAGACTCTGGACTTTACAAAAAAAATAAAAGAGGCCAAAGAAGCCCAGATAAAAAAAAGAGGCCAAAGAAGCCCACCAAAAAAATAAAAAATAAAAAAATGAGAGAAAAAGAGAGAAGGGCAGTGCTACTATCCTTTTTCCACACTTGTGCTTCAAAGTAGCACCATGTTCTTCATATAGAGAGTCTCTTGAGTTATCACTTTCATATACTAGTGGGAATTTTCATTATAGAACTTGGCTTGTATATTCCGATGATGGGCTTCCTCAAATGCCCAAGGTCTTCATGAGCAAGCAAGTTGGATGCACACCCACTTAGTTTCAGTTGGAGCTTTCATACACTTATAGCTCTAGTGCATCCGTTGCATGGCAATCCCTATGTCGGTGTTAAAACTGGCGGATCTCGGGTAGGGGGTCCCGAACTGTGCGTCTAGGATCGATGGTAACAGGAGGCAAGGGACACGATGTTTTTACCCAGGTTCGGGCCCTCTCGATGGAGGTAATACCCTACTCCTGCTTGATTAATATTGATGATATGGGTAGTACAAGAGTAGATCTACCACGAGATCAAGGAGGCTAAACCCTAGAAGCTAGCCTATGGTATGATTGTTGTATGTATTGTATATGGTCTATCGACTAGCCTGGCCTCGGTTTATATAATGCACCGGAGGCCTAGGATAACAAGAGTCCTAGCCAAATACGCCGGTGGGGAGAAGTTCTTGTCTTGATCGCCAAGTCTTGTTGAATCTTCCTTGTATGCGGCAGCCGTCCGAACTGGCCCATGAGTATACGGCCACGGGGGTCCTCGGCCCAATCTAATAGATCGGGAGACGACGTGGTGAGTACCCCCTAGTCCAGGACACCGTCAGTAGCCCCCTGAACTGGTCTTCAAGTTAGGGACGCTCCTCGATTCTTCCGAACTGTTCTTCATCTTTGGTTGCCGGTCTTGAAAACTGGTTCAACAAATCTTCTTTATCTTCGATCATGAGGATCGCCGAAATGCATTCGACGAGTTTACACGTCGGGTATCCGAGGATCCCCTTTAAGTTTCCGGCCTTTATCAATGCCTTATTATTTTTATGCCACACCTCGGGTTTGAAGTTGTTCCCGGGAGGCAGTGTCCTCTTGCGTCCGAGCTCTAACGCCGGACTGTATTCGAGGTATCTTTTGCAGCCGAGCACCAATGCCGGACCGCTTCCCAGCTCTAACGCCGGAATGTATCCGAGCTCCAACATCGGACTATGTATCAAAGCTCCAACATCGGACTGTATATCCGAGCTCCAACGCCGGACTATATCCGAGGTGTCGTAAATCACCTTGGTTCAAAGAAGTTTGAAGGAGTTTAGCCGAGCTTAATGCCGGAAATGCTCTCTATGGAGCCAGCCACTAGCGCCCGAGCTTTATGCCGGGCTGCTTCCGAGGTGGTGCACCACCCCGAATGTGGGCTGATTTTTGTGAATATTTTTTATTGGTGCAATTTATTCTCTGCCGAGATATATAGCCAGTAGCCCTCAAGGTGGGTATCGGTTTAAAACCTGAGATGCACTTGAAGGATGATGTAAGACCGCTGATCCCAGTAGCCGCCGAGACTCAGGTTGATTTGCGAAATCGGCCTGAGGATCAAGTCCTAGCTCGGCAGAATACTCCGGGACACAAAAAGCGGCGTGCTAAGTCCTCGAGACTCAGGATGGGTGTGGCCGACCAACCTGAGGATCAAAATCTCCTCGGCAACTGTATTGCACTTAAAATTTTCTGCATTGAACAAGCAATGCAGTAGCCCCCGAGACACTGGTCGGGTGGCAACACCAGATCAGGGGACCGATGTGCCCCTTTAATATTTGTAAATAATAAGCCCGAAGCCCAGTAGCCCCCGAGCCTTAATGCGGGCACAGGTGGCCGAATTAAGGATCAATATCCATAGTAAAATCACAAATTATGTGTAATGACTCTATGTATCCAAGTACTTTACGTCATTAATGCTCAGATCCGCATTATACAAAACTTTGTTGACCGACCATCGGCTTCCACCTCCTCGGCCAGTAGCCGAGGAGTGTTTGTCCTACTTTATAAAGCCTTTATGAGGGCAAATATTTACGACAAACAAGGCAATCTGGCCACACGGTTTTATAAACAAAGGTACGCAGAGAGATATGTTATATTACTGTTTAACAGAAGAAATGTATTCCAAACAAAATAGTCCCGCTATCGGTTCCTTTCTTTGGGTTGTCATGCTAAGCATGATCATGAAACCTCAGCTCGAATGTAAGAGCAAAATATCGAGGATTTAGTTTGGGAGGCCAGTTAATAGCCCCCGGTAGTGTTCGGCGATAGTCGAGGTCAAGCCGTAAACACTTCGGCCAATGTTATGAACGGCCCGTCATAGTCATCGGATCGCTGACCAGTTTACGCTTATTGTGACAGTCAATTTTCGGCTTTCTCAACTGAGGTGCTTGACCATGCGAACTGGAAGCACAATCGCAGTGGTTCTCCCTTTGCACACCTAGCCGAACAAAACGGAACGTAGGAAGCAAGTGCAGGAGCCGGGCAACCCAACTATTGACCGAAGACACAATTCGAAACCGATGCATATATAGCAATATCTGAGAATGTTTTTGCCGAATCCCTAAAGGTGTCCGGCGTTGCACTGCGAGACTAATGCTGGAAAAGCACAAATAGTTTAAAAGTGCCAAAAAGCTTGGAAAACCAAGAAACGTCAGTAAAAACATGACGTCCGAACAAGATCAAGTGTTCGGTGCCAATCCGAAAATTGGTCTTAGAAAAATGAAGTGCTTCTGTCGTCCTTTAACATGACACATCCTATCTCAAGACTTTGAGCGGGTCAGCCTACGGCTTCAACCTCCTATCCCGAGGGCGGAGTACTTTTCATTAGGCCAGTTTAGCAAACTAAACTCTAGCGGCTTTGAGAGATTAATTAGGCTCCCCGGCTAGTGACCGCACACTCGCATCGAAAAAAGGAGTGATAAATAATAATAATAATAGAACTTTGCAACGACTGAGAAGAAGAACACTTATTATAAAACGGCTCAAATAAACTTAAGAGCCCCCAAGTGACTTGGGTAGAAGAATGATTGCATGTACCGAAGTACTTATATCATATCTATGTTCAACCGAACTTTAAACGCGTCTTAACCGACCGTCGGCTTCTCCCTCTTTGGTTAAGGACCAAAAAGTGTTATGTACTCCATCGGTCGAGAATATCTACGGTGTTTCCAATAACCAGGCAATCAGGCCATAAGGCTGTAACAGACAAAGCGCGCTCAGGGAACTTATGCTATATTACTGTGAAGTGTAAGAAGCATCTTCGAAGAAAATAGTACCCCCACCGATACCTTTCTTCGGTGCTCATTGTTATTATGAGACTTGTGCAATAGATTTTTTGTACTCATGAGTTCCGTTGTATGCCGACCATCATTGAAAACTATAAGAGCGCTAGCTTTCGGCTTCACCCAGTCTGAGGTCCGGCTCGGTTGACCCGATTGTGACAATCGCAGAGGTGCTCCCTTTACTCCCTAGCCGAACAATCGGGAACGTAGGGGTAAACACAGGAGCGAGGCAACCCAGCTTGCAAATCGCTTAAGTCAATATGGTGCATATTGTGGCGTAATACACGAACAAGGAACGAAGCCGTACAAGTGTAATCATATGCAACAGGAAAAAGCTTCATAAAGGAAGCCCACAAGTAAACGGGGTATTTGAATTTATGCGTCACAAACAAAGTTTGGACAAGAAAATTTTTTACAAGCAACTTTTTTCCAAAAAAGTATAATGCTTGGTCGAACCGAGCACAAGTTAGAAATTAAAGCTTTGAGCATGAAAGCGACTTAGCTGGTTAATGTGTTCGGTATTGATGACGCGGTCCGAGCTTGATGCGGGGCAAGGTTCCATCCCTCAAGCCGGTCCCGAGGTGGCGGAGCGGAGAGCTTGACACGCCGAAGTGGTGACATAGCACGATCAATGCAGACCGGCAGAGTGACGCCGAAGTCTCCGGATCATTTTCCTGTGCACAAAAAATAGTGCAAACCGGAGATAATAGTAATAATGATAATTAAAAAAATCGTTGCATAATAAATAATTTATGCAAAGTGAGTAATAAAAGAAATATGGCCTGGCGCCAAAGTCAATGTCAATGCAGGGCATCGGCGTGATGTGGTAAAGGCGTGGCAAAGCCTGAATTCGCAGGTCGGTCCGAGCTCCGGATGCGGCGTTCGCCGGACTATGTACGGAAATTGACCGAACCACCATGCGACTATCGTGAATGCGGCTACCATTTGATAGACCTGTGTACATATGATGGACAAACCAGAGTAATAATTCCTTGGGAAAAATGAACCCAAACAAGCAAAAAATATTAGGGATTGATAGCACCTGGTTTATTTGTTGTAGCAATCCGAAGAAAGGTGATTCCCAAAATTGGGACTCGATCCGCACACCCATTGCCTGATGGGCGATAAAACAACGGCTTGGCAATGCTGATAAAGGTTGGCTCGCCGAGGCAAAGCCCTCGGCCTAGCTAACGTGACGGAGCTGGTCGGCTAGTGACGCCGAATTGTCTGGAGTAGGTTGATGAAGAGATGGCGAAGCCTCCGGTCCAGCCGAGATGTCGAAGCCCCGATGTCAGCCGATGAGTCGAAGTAGGTCGGCATGATGGACACCAGCTTGAAGAAGCGATAGTGCGGCCCTGTCGATGTAGGTCGTGACGTGGTCGATGCCGGCTTGATGAAGCAACCGTGCGGCGATGCCGGTATGCCCGCTCCGTGTAATCCGTGAGGCAGCGATGTTGATGATGATTTATCCTTCGCGATGCCAGACTCTTGTTCGTCTTGCCGAGATGATGATCCGAAGAAGTTGAGCTCGGCTCAACAAAGTGACGCCGTGTCTTAGCGCAGGTCGGCAGCCGTGGAGTAATATTGCCGGACTGGTTTGACACCAGCATGATGTTGAACATCATGTTCAAAATATCTTAAAGTTAGTGGGATGTGTTCGGAAACAAAACACAATACCCCATACAAAACTTCCTTCAAAAGGGATGTCCGAAATCCCGTTCATAGAAAAGATGAAATCGGGTCGGATTCGTTTTCGCGCAGAAAACAGATCCGAAAAGTGATGCACTAGTCGGAAGGTTCCCGGAGTTTGTACGGTCGGATTGAGCTGAAATTTTGAGAGGTGGTAGATACAGGAATTCCGCAGCCGATCAACGGTTGGATCTTCCAAAGGACGTTCGAGCTAGAAGCTGGACACCACGCCCTAAACACATCCAAATTCCCGTCCAGATTTGACAGGGCTCCGGTATATCGTGGATTGCCAGAGATTCCTTCATCGGAACTCAACGAAATTTTCCAGGGTTGTTGTAGACTCAATTCCGCACAATTCCACCAAAGCGATCGTCAAAGCGATACTCGAGGAGGTGGTGGTGGCAGATACGAGTTCGCTGTCCGGAAAAACAGCACGATCGCCCGAGGGCAATGTTGACGTTGAGCCCCCGAGCTCCATGGACGATTCCTCCATGATCTTGATAGAGATCGGAGTTGGTGTTGATGAAGGCCCTCGTCCGAACATGGTGATCCGAACACGGGGCGCAGTTCTTGGTCGAACCAAGGTGACCAGTCGAGCTGGTGACGAAGATGCCGAAGTCGCAGTTGACCTGCAAGCGAGTCATCGATCCTTTTGTCGATCACACAGCGGAACTCTCAATGAAAGCACCAATGTCGGTGTCAAAACCGGCGGATCTCGGGTAGGGGGTCCCGAACTGTGCGTCTAGGATCGATGGTAACAGGAGGCAAGGGACACGATGTTTTTACCTAGGTTTGGGCCCTCTCGATGGAGGTAATACCCTACTCCTGCTTGATTAATATTGATGATATGGGTAGTACAAGAGTAGATCTACCACGAGATCAAGGAGGCTAAACCCTAGAAGCTAGCCTATGGTATGATTATTGTATGTATTGTATATGGTTTATCGACTAGCCTGGCCTCGGTTTATATAATGCACCGGAGGCTTAGGATAACAAGAGTCCTAGCCGAAGCCGGTGGGGAGAAGTCCTTGTCTTGATCGCCAAGTCTTGTTGAATCTTCCTTGTATGCGGCAGCCGTTCGAACTAGCCCATGAGTATAGGGCCACGGGGGTCCTCGGCCCAATCTAATAGATCGGGAGACGACGTGGTGAGTACCCCCTAGTCCAGGACACCGTCACCCTACTCACTCACATTGATATCTATTGATGGGCATCTCCATAGCCCGTTGATACGCCTAGTTGGTGTGAGACTATCTTCTCCTTTTTGTCTTCTCCACCATCATATTCTATTTCACCTATAGTGCTATGTCCATGGCTCACGCTCATGTATTGCGTGAAAGTTGAAAAGGCTTGAGAACGTCAAAAGTATGAAACAATTGCTTGGCTTGTCATCGGGGTTGTGCATGACGTGAATATTTTGTGTGGTGAAGATGGAGCATAGCCAGACTATATGATTTTGTAGGGATAACTTTCTTTGGCCATGTTATTTTGAAAAGACATGATTGCTTTATTAGTAGGCTTGAAGTATTATTGTTTTTATGTCAAATGATAGACTATTGCTTTCAATCACTCATGTCTTAATATTCATGCCAGGATTAGATATGTGATCAAGATTATGCTAGGTAGCATTCCACATCAATTTTTTTTATCATTTACCTACTCGAGGACGAGCAGGAATTAAGCTTGGGGATGCTGATACATCTCCGTCGTATCTATAATTTTTGATTATTCCATGCCAATATTATTCAACTTTCATATACTTTTGGCAACTTTTTATACTATTTTTGGGACCAACATATTGATCCGGTGCCCAGTGTCAGTTCCTGTTTGTTGCATGTTTTTTGTTTCACAGAATATCCATATCAAACGGAGTCCAAACGGAATAAAATCCGACGGAGATTTTTTTTGGAATATATATGATTTTTGGGAAGAAGAATCTACGCGAGACGATGCTCGAGGGGCCCACGAGGTAGGGGGCGCGCCCTGGGGAGGCAGGCGCGCCCCTGACCCTCGTGGCCACCCCGTAAGGCGGTTGATGCCCTTCTTTCGCCGCAAGAAAGCTAATTTCCGGATAGAGATCGTGTTAAAAATTTCAGCCCAATTGGAGTTACGGATCTCCGGGAATATAAGAAACGGTGAAAGGAAAGAATCTGGGAACGCAAAAACAGAGAGAGACAGAGAGACAGATCCAATCTCGGAGGGGCTCCGGGGGCCATCATCATCACCGCGATCTACACCAACACCTCCGCCATCTTCACCAACATCTCCATCACCTTCCCCCCTCTATCTACAGCGGTCCACTCTCCCACAACCCGTTGTACCCTCTACTTGAACATGGTGCATTATGCTTCATATTATTATCCAATGATGTGTTGCCATCCTATGATGTCTGAGTAGATTTTCGTTATCCTATCGGTGGTTGATGAATTACTATAATTGATTTAATTTGCGTGTGGTTATGTTGCTATCCTTTGGTGCCCATCATATGATTGCGCGCGTGGATCACACCCTAGGGTTAGCTGTATGTTGATAGGACTATGTATTGGAGGGCAAGGGTGACAGAAGTTTCAGCCTAGCATAGAAATTGATGCATACGAGATTGAATTGGGACCAATATATCTTAATGCTATGGTTGGGTTTTACCTTAATGAACGTTAGTAGTTGCGGATTCTTGCTAATAGTTCCAATCATAAGTGCATAGAATTCCATGTAAGGGATGACATGCTAGCAGTGGCCTCTCCCACATAATACTTGCTATCGGTCTAGTAAAGTAGTCAATTGCTTAGGGGCAATTTCGCAACTCCTACCACCACTTTTCCACACTCGCTATATTTACTTTATTGTTTCTTTATCTAAGCAACCCCTACTTTTTATTTACGTACTCTTTATTATCTTGCAAACCTATCCAACAATAGCTACAAAGTACTTCTAATTTCATACTTTTTCTAGGTAAAGTGAACGTCAAGCGTGCGTAGAGTTGTATCGGTGGTTGATAGAACTTGAGGGAATATTTGTTCTACCTTTAGCTCCTCGTTGGGTTCGACACTCTTACTTATCGAAAACTGTTGCGATCCCCTATACTTGTGGGTTATCATTTGGCTTACTAGATTGATCTTTCTTGCAATGGGAGAAGTGCTTAGCTTTGGGTTCAATCTTGTGGTGTCCTTTCCCAGTGATAGCAGGGGCAGCAAGGCACGTATTGTATTGTTGCCATCGAGGATAAAAATATGGGGTTTATATCATATTGCTTGAGTTTATCCATCTACATCATGTCATCTTGCCTAATGCATTACTCTGTTCTTATGAACTTAATACTCTAGATGCATGCTGGATAGCGGTCGATGTGTGGAGTAATAGTAATAAATGCAGAATCGTTTTGGTCTACTTGTCGTGGACGTGATGCCTATGTACGTGATCATGCCTAGATATTCTCATAAATATGCGCTTTTCTATAAATTGCTCGACAGTAATTTGTTCATCCACCGTATAATTTGCTATCTTGGGAGAAGCCACTAGTGAAACCTATGGCTCCGGGGTCTATTCTCCATCATACCATTTTCATATCAACTTGCTACTTCTATCACCATTTATTTTTCAATCTTTATTTTCCAATCTATACAACAAAAATGCCAAAAATATTTATCTTATTATCTCTATCAGATCTCACTCTCGTAAGTGACCGTGAAGGGATTGACAACCCCTTGATCGCGTTGGTTGTGAGGTTCTTGTTTGTTTGTGCAGGTACGAGGGACTTGCGTGTAGTCTCCTACTGGATTGATACCTTGGTTCTAAAAACTGAGGGAAATACTTATGCTACTGTGCTGCATCACCCTTTCCTCTTCAAGGGAAAACCAACGCAAGCTCAAGAGGTAGCAAGTAGGATTTCTGGCGCCGTTGCCGGGGAGGTTTACACCAAGTCAAGTCAAGCTTTGATCTCCCACCAACGTGCGGATTTCTGGCGCCGATACCATGTACCCATCACAAACTCTTATCCCTCCCATTACATTATTTGTCATTTGCCTCTCGTTTTCCTCTCCCCACTTCACCTTTGCCGTTTTATTCGCCCTCTTTTCTGTCCGTCTCTTGTTGCTTGCTTCTCGTGTGTCCGTGTGGTTTGCTATTATGGCTAGTCCTTGTATAGGGCTGGAATTCGAGCCGAGTCGAGCCAGCTCGGCTTGACTCGCTAGAGCTCGTTTCGTTAACGAGCTAGCTCGACTCGACTCGTTATTATTAACGAGCTTAAATCGAAGATTGGCTCGACTCGTATAACTCGCGAGCTGTCTCGTTTAGCTTGTTAAGCTCGTTAAAGATATGAACATAAAACCCTCAAATATTTTAAGCATTATCATGTATGTATTAAACATATATATCACTAAACAATATTAATTTCCTTGTAACACATGAGTCTCCTAGGCGGTTGGGCCTTCAAGGGCTAGGCCTTGTGTTGTGCGCCTTGGACATAGTGTTGAGCGGCTGATCTTTTTTATATTGGCAGTGGCTGATATTTTGTACCGAGCCTAACGAGTTACACGAGTACTCGTGAGATTGGCTCGTTTAACTTGGTCTATAAACGATCTTAAACTAAAGCTCGGCTCGACTCGTTATTCTTCGAGTTCGAGTCGATTCGAGCCGAGTCACGAGCTACTCGTTTAGCTCACGAGTTTCGAGCTTTTTTTCCAGCCCTATCCTTGTATCATTGTTAGTACTCCTGATCATGAAGTTCTCAATTTTAAACAAAGGGAGGGAGAAAATTTAAAGGATGCTTGGTATAGAATTTGCAATGCTCAGAATAGATCCACTAGGAAGCAATCCACTTCCGTTCTTCTTCGCAATTTTTATGTAGGCATCACCCATTGGAATAGATATATTCTTGATGCCATTACCGGAGGGAATTTCTTGGGTAGCCATATTTTTTATTCTTATAATGATATGATAGATTTGTTTGGGCAACCACCCCTCTTGGTTAATGGAACTATTTTAACTTTGGAATATGTGATGCAAAGGTTTGAAATTATTGAAAATAAAGTTGCCACTGTTGAGTCGATTGAGCATTTGGATAAAAAGATCCACAACCAGATTAAGTTTGGATCTTAAAAAAATCGTAAGATCTAGTATTTACTTAAAATTGACGCCATATTAATGTTTTGCTTTTATATTATATAATCTTTAGTTCTATCGGATGAGACTATCATAATTTTAGTATTTTGAGAATCATATCCACTTTGTTCAATTAAAGAGATTTTGGGATACAATGGACATTAGGTCTTGTTAGCCACACACAGCGATCAACCTCATCTCCTAGTGAAGAGTGCACATACGGCGATCAACCTCATCTCCCAGTGAAGAGAGCACAACCATGTGCGCCTCTTTATTTGGAAATCCTCTCTTGTATACAAAGGCAATATATTCGAATGTCTGGCTTAATACTCTCTTCGGTTGGCACAAAATCACAATGAACCATCGTGGAGTGTACTAATGACCTAGATCCGTGCTAACGACTCTCGCCTTACGAATGAGAAAATCCATCGCCGTCAAAAGTGCCTCCTAGCGTTGTCCGAGGGTCCTGGATGCCACCAAAGATGACACTTGATGCTTTCGTAAAATCATCCTCTTGTCTCCTTGCGACTGTGACCACCATAACCTTGTTGTCGTAACGTTCACCTGTGCATAAGCAACATGAATATGGATCCAAGACTGTCATAAATGACTTTGGATCAGTGGTTGCTAGAAGAAAAATTCAAGGGGCCCCATGTTTCATTTTCACCCCGGATCCCCAAAATCTCAGGACCGGCCCTGGGGGCCATTAAAGTAGAGAGAAGCGAGGTAGGAGAAGGAAGAGAGAAGAAATCTAGGTAGTAGTAATGGAGGAGAAGAAAGTGAGTGAGAAAGTGAGGGAGAGAGGAAGGGAGAGTGGGGAGGGGGAGAGGGAGATAAGGGAAGAAGGTGGCTATTGTACCTTAGCAGCAGCGCATGTCCAAGATGGGTGCTACTGGTAAATGTTGTAGTAGTAGCGAGGCACAAAGAGACTCACTGCTGCTAAGTGAGGCCCTCCATGTGGCACAGCGCAAGAATAGTTGTAGCGGTGGGCCACCGATACTGGTGGGTACTGCAGGGACCACTTACTAGCAACGCCTTTTCGCCGGCACACACTACTGTTAAATATGTAACCATAGCATTGTTTGCTGGCCCTCGCTACTGGTATTTAGCTGTAGCGAGCATCTCTGACACGCGCTACTGCTACGCCTCTACCAATAAGCTTTTCCGTAGTAGTATATAGTACACTAAATATAATCAACCATCTTCTCTCACGTAAAATAAATGAAAAACCAACCATCTTATTTTTTTGAGGGGATACCTACCATCTTGTTTTGCAAATACTCCCTTCGTTCCTAAATATTTGTCTTTTTAGAGATTTTAACAAGTGATTACATACGAAACAAAATGAGTGAATCTACACTCTAAAATATGTCTATATACATCCATATATGGTAGTCCATTTAAAATCTCTAAAAATACAAATATTTAGGAACCGAGGGAGTACAATCTAACAATCACGCGAATGCTTGTGCTTATATGATCTAGCTAGCTTTATTATTATTATGGACGTGTCTAGGGAGCGGCCGGCTGCTCCCTAGCCGTCCCGAGCAGCCGACCAAAAATAGAAATTTTTAGTCCCCTATAGGCTATAAAGAGAAATAATTTGCTCCCTAATCATATATTAGGAAAGGTACCGTATAAAAAAAAGTATCCACGTGAACATGTGTGAACATATTTAATGCGAGTTTCAGATTTTAAAAAAGCTATATCTTTCGAACCACGCGTCGGAATTAAGATCCGTTTTCACTACTGGAATCCTCGCAACGTGCTCTTCAAAACTAGATCCATCATGGGTGCATTTCGATGAACTTTTTTGTGTGCAATTAAGCCTCTGTTTGGTGCAACTTCCTAGCTGCCGGTGTGCAACTACCTGTTAGTCAATGTGCAACTTTGTCCCTGCGGGTGAACGCGCAGTTTTCACTTATGGCACCTCTAACCCAAACTACCCCTACCAGTGAGATGTGCAACTTTGTCTATTGCTTGTGCCAACTACATAGTAGTCGCTGTGCAACTTTTCCCATGTTCGTAGATGTCAGTTTTCACTGTTTCCTTTCTTTGCCAACTACTTAGCACTGGATGTGCAACCTTAGATGCTGCACCGGCCAACTGCTTAACTGTCGGTGTGCAACTTTGTCTCGTACCCCATGGATATGTAGTTTTCAGTGCTAGCAACCCATCCTAACCATCCCTACTAGTGAGATGTGCAACTTTAGGAGGGTCTATGGACAACTTTTCTCTACCCTCATGGATATGTAATTTTTCACCAACAAATCTTGCGAGTGAGATGTGCAACTTGGTCTGTTGCCTTAGTCAACTGTCTAACAGACCTTGTGCAACCTGGTCTGTTGCCCTTGCCAACTGAAACTACACATCCATAAGTAGGGATGAAGAGTTGCACATTAACTACTAGGCAGTTGGTTGGAACAACAGACTAGGTTTCACATATCTTCGGTGGGGCAGGGTGTGCGAGTGAAAACCACAAGTAGTGAGAGGGTGCACATCGATTACTAGGTAGTTGACCTAGTTGCACATCACATAAAGTTGCTTTTGTCATGGCTAATCCTCATAGTAGGTTGGATTATGTAGGTCTAAAATAATTGGTTTCGAAAAGAATTGCACAGTAAAGTACTGAAGTTGCACAATGTAGTAACACATTTGCACCATATAGCATCAGAGTTGGCAGTAATTTTTTTTGTCGAAACATATATAAATAAGATCTAGTTTTGAAGAGCTCATCGCCAGAATTCCAGTAATGAAAACAAATCTAAATTCTGACATTTGATTGTGGAGTTATGACTTTTTGAAATTTCAAAAATCCAACTAAATGCAATTCATGCTGTGCTCCGTGTCCTTCCTCATATACGGACTCAGATTGCATGCAACTCTAATTCTTTGTCTTTTTACCCCCTCCATCTCATAATGTAAGACGTTTTTTAAACACTAGCGGAGTGTTAAAAAATGTCTTACATTATGGAACGGAGAGAGTAGCTCCCACATGTAGACTCATCCCCACCGGCCGGTGTCCTTGCTTTATCGTTTAGCGTGAGCGCTCGATTCCGTGACATAGTGCACGCGCACTAGGAATCATTTAGGTATTATTATTAGATATAATTGAAAGCATGCAGGTTGACCGATCAATGGCCAGAGTACATGGCCACGTTGTTGGCAAAGTGTGCGGAGACGAAATTCTCCGTGTTCTGCTGGTACAGGACATTCTTAGTAGCGCCCCTCCTCCTAGACATCACCACGTCGCATTCAATAGCATCACGCAAGGCATCGGCCAGCTTGATGGCCGCTCCGACGGGGCTGCGTCCGGCGATGAGGTCGCTGAGAGCGCTGTCCACTGTCTTGCCCATACGGTCACCGTAGGAAAGCTTGCACTCAGCAAGGTCGAAGAGTAGGCCTTGGATGAGCTTGACCGTGGACGTGATGTTGCGTGCCGTGGCGTTGGTGGCGACAATGGCGAGATCGCGCGTGTCCCTGGCAGAGGCGGCCGCCACCGGGTCGGAGGAGAGGACACTGAAGCAGTAGTCGTAGCCAGGGTATTTGTCGTATAATAAAGTGGAGCATGTCGCGTTGATGATGGCAGCGGGCTGCCAGGCTCGGGCTCCGGCGAGATGCTGATCACTGCCGTTTGATGATCTAGAGGACTTGGGGATCAGCATCGCAATTTCCCTGGCGAAAAGGGCCAAGGCCAGGTTGTCCGAGTTCTCCTGCGCTAGAGGTTCCCTAGAGAAGCCCCACCTCTCGGAGAGGACGATGAAGCAGTTGAGAGGGCCCAGACCGTAGGCGTCAATCAACTTGCTCACAGCCTCAGATGGATCGCGTCCGGCCATGAGGTCTCCGAGGGCGCTGGCCACCTTGTCGGCCATCTGGCGCCCGTACAACTCCGAGCATTCGGTGAGGCTGTCGAGCAGGTTGTCGATGAGCCCGATCGTGTGCGTGATGTTGTGCGCGGTGGCGTTGGCGGCAAGGACGGCGAGACCACGCGCGTCACTGGCGGCGGACGGCTCGGAGGAGAGTACGATCATGCGGTAGTCGTAGCCGGGGTAGGCGTCGGCAGTAACCAAGGAGCATGTCCCGTTGATGGCAACAGGCGAGGCGCCAGCTGCCATGGCAGCGGCGGAGGTGAGGACCGCGGCGAGTATCCCGGCGAGGGGCTGCATCGTTGTTTAACTGGCTTCGATTACTGGCCGGGAGGGGTGTGATGCATCGGACGATCCTGTGATGACGGGTGCCTTTTAGATGGAAGCAACAATTTCCGGCAAATCAATAAAAGGAAAGATACAAAGTAGCGTGAATTGATTCTCTCAAAAAAGTAGCGTGAATTGATGGAATTGATTATACTAAATCTGGCTTCTTTTCATTCCATTAATCCCTCTCCAAAAAAGTGTAGTCGTACTAATGAATTAATTTCCTTATTTACGATGGCCACCTGTTAAGGTAGGAGTTACTTTGATTTTTTTAAAAATAACCCATAGTTAACGAAAAGATAGATCAAGATTTCATAATAATTGATAAACTTGAGGACATTATTATCAACTTAGTGTCTGCCTTTTCTTTCGTAAAAAATACTCCAAATCCTCCTACCACTAGAGTTGCAAAGCTTATGTATGTGCCTAAAATTAAAAAGGGTGAATCTTCTAAGGAAAATGCGGATCTCAAATAAATAAGTGTTCACAACAACTTTTTCGCTATCATTAAGGAACCTTATGCTACGAATGAATTTCTTGACTTCTTGCCTATGAGTTTGATCATTAATAAAAAAAGAAAACTCCTAAGATTTATAAATGTTTTATTGAAGAATTGCCTATCAAAGATGATAATACCTAGATCTATTCTTATTTTTATGCCTAGCTAGGGACGTTAAACGATAGCGCTTGTTGGGAGACAACCCAATTTTATTTTTGTTTCTTGCTTTTTGATTCTGTTTAGTAATAAATAATTCATCTAGTCTCTATTTAGATGTGGTTTTATGCTTTTAATCAGTGTTTGTGCCAAATAGAACCTTTGGGAAGACTTGGGAAAAGTCTTGCGATCTTGCTGTAAAAAAACAAAAACTTTAGCGCTCACGAGATTTGCTGCCTTTTTTTTACTGGAGAGTGC
This sequence comes from Triticum urartu, assembly GCF_003073215.2. Taxonomy (NCBI): domain Eukaryota; kingdom Viridiplantae; phylum Streptophyta; class Magnoliopsida; order Poales; family Poaceae; genus Triticum; species Triticum urartu. The sequence continues at coordinate 492,100,555 of NC_053027.1, read as the reverse complement.
GATTATTTTGATTCTTTTTGCATATGATTAATAGACAAATTCCTCACATCCACCAATTTATTTCAGAATTTTTGGGGTTACAAAAGTATTCGAAACCTACAGATTACTACAGACTGTTTTGTTTTTGACAGATTCTGTTTTTCGTGTGTTGTTTGCTTATTTTGATGTATCTATGGCTAGTATCGGGGGGTATGAACCATAGAGAAGTTGGAATACAGTAGGTTTAACACCAATATAAATAAAGAATGAGTTCATTGTGTTGGGCAACGTAGTAATTTCAAAAAAATTCCTACGCACACGCAAGATCATGGTGATGCATAGCAACGAGAGGGGAGAGTGTGATCTACGTACCCTTGTAGACCGACAGCGGAAGCGTTAGCACAACGCGGTTGATGTAGTCGTACGTCTTCACGGCCCGACCGATCAAGCACCGAAACTACGGCACCTCCGAGTTTTAGCACACGTTCAGCTCGATGACGATCCCCGGACTCCGATCCAGCAAAGTGTCGGGGAAGAGTTCCGTCAGCACGACGGCGTGGTGACGATCTTGATGTACTATCGTCGCAGGGCTTCGCCTAAGCACCGCTACAATATTTATCGAGGATTATGGTGGAAGGGGGCACCGCACACGGCTAAGAATATGATCACGTGGATCAACTTGTGTGTCTAGGGGTGCCCCCTGCCCCCGTATATAAAGGAGCAAGGGGAGGAGGCTGACCGGCCCTATTGGCGCGCCAGGAGGAGTCCTCCTCCTAGTAGGAGTAGGACTCCTACTAGGAGGGGGAAGGAAGTGGGGAGGGAGAAGGAAAGGGGGGCGCCCCCCCCCCCTCTCCTAGTCCAATTCGGACCAGGGAGGAGGAGGCGCGCGGCCCACCCTGGCTGCCCTTCTCTCTCTCCACTAAGGCCCATATGGCCCATTACTTCTCCCGGTAGGGTTCCGGTAACCCTTCGGCTCTCTGGTTTTCTCCGAAATCACCCGGAACACTTCCGGTGTCCGAATATAGCCGTCCAATATATCAATCTTTATGTCTCGACCATTTCAAGACTCCTCGTTATGTTCGTGATCACATCCGGGACTCCGAATTAACTTCGGTACATCAAAACTCATAAACTCATAATATAACTGTCATCGAAACTTTAAGCATGCGGACCCTACGGGTTCGAGAACAATGTAGACATGACTGAGACACGTCTCCGGTCAATAACCAATAGTAGAACCTGGATGCTCATATTGGCTCCTACATATTCTACGAAGATCTTTATCGGTCAGACCGCATAACAACATACGCTGTTCCCTTTGTCATCGGTATTTTACTGCCCGAGATTCGATCGTCGGTATCTCAATACCTAGTTCAATCTCGTTACCGGCAAGTCTCTTTACTCGTTCCGTAATACATCCCTCGCAACTAACTCATTAGTTGCAATGCTTGCAACGCTTATGTGATGTGCATTACCGAGAGGGCCCAGAGATACCTCTCCGACAATCGGAGTGACAAATCCTAATCTCGAAATACGCCAACCCAACATTACCTTTGGAGACACCTGTAGAGTACCTTTATAATCACCCATTACGTTGTGACGTTTGGTAGCACACAAAGTGTTCCTCCGGCAAACGGGAGTTGCATAATCTCGTAGTCAATAGGAACATGTATAAGTCATGAAGAAAGCAATAGCAACATACTAACCGATCGGGTGCTAAGCTAATGGAATGGGTCATGTCAATCAGATCATTCACCTAATGATGTGATCCCGTTAATCAAATAACAACTCTTTGTTCATGGTTAGGAAACATAACCATCTTTGATTAACGAGCTAGTCAAGTAGAGGCATACTAGTGACACTCTGTTTGTCTATGTATTCACACATGTATTATGTTTCCGGTTAATACAATTCTAGCATGAATAATAAACATTTATCATGATATAAGGAAATAAATAATAACTTTATTATTGCCTCTAGGGCATATTTCCTTCAGTCTCCCACTTGCACTAGAGTCAATAATCTAGATTACACAGTAATGATTCTAACACCCATGGAGCCTTGGTGCTGATCATGTTTTGCTCATGGAAGAGGCTTAGTCAACGGGTCTACAACATTCAGATCCGTATGTATCTTGCAAATCTCTATGTCTCCCACCTAGACTAGATCCCGGATGGAATTGAAGCGTCTCTTGATGTGCTTGGTTCTCTTGTGAAATCTGGATTCCTTTGCCAAGGCAATTGCACCAGTATTGTCACAAAAGATTTTCATTGGACCCGATGCACTAGGTATGACACCTAGATCGGATATGAACTCCTTCATCCAGACTCCTTCATTTGCTGCTTCCGAAGTAGCTATGTACTCCGCTTCACATGTAGATCCCGCCACAACGCTTTGTTTAGAACTGCACAACTGACAGCTCCACCTTTTAATGTAAACATGTATCCAGTTTGCGATTTAGAATCGTCCGTATCAGTGTCAAAGCTTGCATCAACGTAACCTTTTACGATGAGCACTTTGTCACCTCCATATATGAGAAACATATCCTTAGTCCTTTTCAGATATTTCAGGATGTTCTTGACCGCTGTCCAGTGATCCACTCCTGGATCACTTTGGTACCTCCCTGCTAGACTTATCGCAAGGCACACATCAGGTCTGGTACACAGCATTGCATACACGATAGAGCCTATGGCTGAAGCATAGGGAACATCTTTCATTTTCTCTCTATCTTCTGCAGTGGTCGGGCATTGAGTCTTACTCAACTTCACACCTTGTAACACAGGCAAGAACCCTTTCTTTGCTTGATCCATTTTGAACTTCTTCAAAAAACTTTGTCAAGGTATGTGCTTTGTGAAAGTCCAATTAAGCGTCTTGATCTATCTCTATAGATCTTAATGCCTAATATGTAAGCAGCTTCACCGAGGTCTTTCATTGAAAAACTCTTATTCAAGTATCCCTTTATGCTATCCAGAAATTCTATATCATTTCCAATTAGTAATATGTCATCCACATATAATATCAGAAATGCTACAGAGCTCCCACTCACTTTCTTGTAAATACAGGCTTCTCCAAAAGTCTGTATAAAACCAAATGCTTTGGTCACACTATCAAAGCGTTTATTCCAACTCCGAGAGGCTTGCACCAGTCCATAAATGGATCGCTGGAGCTTGCACACTTTGTTAGATCCCTTTGGATCGACAAAACCTTCTGGTTGCATCATATACAACTCTTCTTCCAGAAATCCATTCAGGAATGCAGTTTTGACATCCATCTGCCAAATTTCATAATCATAAAATGCGGCAATTGCTAACATGATTCGGACAGACTTAAGCATCGCTACGGGTGAGAAGGTCTCATCGTAGTCAATCCCTTGAACTTGCCGAAAACCTTTTGCGACAAGTCGAGCTTTGTAGAGAGTAATATTACCATCAGCGTCAGTCTTCTTCTTGAAGATCCATTTATTCTCAATTGCTTGCCGATCATCGGGCAAGTCAACCAAAGTCCATACTTTGTTCTCATACATGGATCCCATCTCAGATTTCATGGCTTCAAGCCATTTTGCGGAATCTGGGCTCACCATCGCTTCTTCATAGTTCGTAGGTTCATCATGATCTAGTAGCATGACTTCCAGAACAGGATTACCGTACCACTCTGGCGCGGATCTCACTCTGGTTGATCTACGAGGTTTAGTAGTATCTTGTTCTGAAGTTTCATGATCATCATCATTAGCTTCCTCACTAACTGGTGTAGGTGTCACATAAACAGTTTTCTGTGATGCACTACTTTCCAATAAGGGAGCAGGTACAGTTACCTCGTCAAGTTCTACTTTCCTCCCACTCACTTCTTTCGAGAGAAACTCCTTCTCCAGAAAGTTTCTGAACTTAGCAACAAAAGTCTTGCCTTCGGATCTGTGATAGAAGGTGTATCCAATAGTCTCCTTTGGATATCCTATGAAGACACATTTCTCCGATTTGGTTCGAGCTTATCAGGTTGAAGCTTTTTCACATAAGCATCGCAGCCCCAAACTTTCAGAAACGACAACTTTGGTTTCTTGCCAAACCATAGTTCATAAGGCGTCGTCTCAACGGATTTTGATGGTGCCCTATTTAACGTGAATGCGGCCGTCTCCAAAGCATAACCCAAAACGATAGCGGTAAATCAGTAAGAGACATCATAGATCGCACCATATGTAGTAAAGTACGATTACGACGTTCGGACACACCATTACGCTGTGGTGTTCTGGGTGGCGTGAGTTGCGAAACTATTCCGCATTGTTTCAAATGTACACCAAACTCGTAACTCAAATATTCTCCTCCACGATCAGATCGTAGAAACTTTATTTTCTTGTTACGATGATTTTCAACTTCACTCTGAAATTCTTTGAACTTTTCAAACGTTTCAGACTTATGTTTCATCAAGTAGATATACCCATATCTGCTTAAGTCATCTGTGAAGGTGAGAAAATAACGATATCTGCCACGAGCCTCAATATTCATCGGACCACATACATCTGTATGTATGATTTCCAACAAATCTGTTGCTCTCTCCATAGTACCGGAGAATGGTGTTTTAGTCATCTTGCCCATGAGGCACGGTTCGCAAGTACCAAGTGATTCATAATCAAGTGGTTCCAAAAGTCCATCAGTATGGAGTTTCTTCATGCGCTTTACACCGATATGACCTAAACGGCAGTGCCACAAATAAGTTGCACTATCATTATCAACTCTGCATATTTTGGCTTCAACACTATGTGTGTCACTACTATCGAGATTCAATAAAAATAGACCACTCTTTAAGGGTGCATGACCATAAAAGATATTACTCATATAAATAGAACAACCATTATTCTCAGATTTAAATGAATAACCGTCTCGCATCAAACAAGATCCAGATATAATGTTCATGCTTAACGCTGGCACCAAATAACAATTATTTAGGTCTAATATTAATCCCGAAGGTAGATGTAGAGGTAGCGTGCCGACTGCGATCACATCAACTTTGGAACCGTTTCCCACGCGCATCGTCACCTCGTCCTTAGCCAATCTTCGCTTAATCCGTAGTCCCTGTTTCGAGTTGCAAATATTAGCAACAGAACCAGTATCAAATACCCAGGTGCTACTGCGAGCATTAGTAAGGTACACATCAATAACATGTATATCACATATACCTTTGTTCACCTTCCCATCCTTCTTATCCGCCAAATACTTGGGGCAGTTCCGCTTGACCAGACTGCTTGCAGTAGAAGCACTTAGTTTCAGACTTAGGCCCAGCTTTGGGTTTCTTCTCTTGAATAGCAACTTGCTTGCTGTTCTTTTTGAAGTTCCCCTTCTTCTTCCCTTTGCCCTTTTTCTTGAAACTAGTGGTCTTGTTGACCATCAACACTTGATGCTCCTTCTTGATTTCTACCTCCGCAGCTTTCAGCATTGCGAAGAGCTCGGGAATAGTCTTATTCATCCCTTGCATATTATAGTTCATCATGAAGCTCTTGTAGCTTGGTGACAGTGATTGGAGAATTCTGTCAATGACGCAATCATCTAGAAGATTAACTCCCAATTGAATCAAGTGATTATTATACCCAGACATTTTGAGTATATGCTCACTGACAGAACTGTTCTCCTCCATCTTGCAGCTATAGAACTTATTGGATACTTCATATCTCTCAATCCGGGCATTTGCTTGAAATATTAACTTCAACTCCTGGAACATCTCATATGCTCCATGACGTTCAAAACGTTGTTGAAGTCCTGATTCTAAGCCGTAAAGCATGGCACACTGAACTATCGAGTAGTCATCAGCTTTGCTCTGCCAGACGTTCATAACATCTGGTGTTGCTCCAGCAGCAGGCCTGGCACCCAGCGGTGCTTCTAGGACGTAATTCTTCTGTGCAGCAATGAGGATAATCCTCAAGTTATGGACCCAGTCCGTGTAATTGCTACCATCATCTTTCAACTTTGCTTTCTCAAGGAATGCATTAAAATTCAATGGAACAACAGCATGAGCCATCTATCTACAATCAAGCATAAACAAGCAAGATACTATCAGGTACTAAGTTTCATGATAAATTAAGGTTCAATTAATTTACTTAAAGAACTCCCACTTAGACATCCCTCTAATCCTCTAAGTGATTACGTGATCCAAATCAACTAAACCATGTCCGATCATCACGTGAGATGGAGTAGTTTCATTAGTGAACATCACTATGTTGATCATATCTACTATATGATTCACGCTCGACCTTTCGGTCTCCGTGTTCCGAGGCCATATGTGTATATGCTTGGCTCGTCAAGTATAACCTGAGTATTCCGCGTGTGCAACTATTTTGCACCCGTTGTATTTGAACGTAGAGCCTATCACACCCGATCATCACGTGGTGTCTCAGCACGAAGAACTTTCGCAACGGTGCATACTCAGGGAGAACACTTCTTGATAATTAGTGAGAGATCATCTTATAATGCTACCGTCAAACAAAGCAAGATAAGATGCATAAAATATAAACATCACATGCAATCAATATAAGTGATATGATATGGCCATCATCATCTTGTGCTTGTGATCTCCATCTTAGAAGCACCGTCGTGATCACCATCGTCACCGGCGCGACACCTTGACCTCCATCGTAGCATCGTTTTCGTCTCGCCAATCTTATGCTTCCACGACTATCGCTACCGCTTAGTGATAAAGTAAAGCATTACAACGCGATTGCATTGCATACAATAAAGCGACAACCATATGGCTCCTGCCAGTTGCCGATAACTCGGTTACAAAACATGATCATCTCATACAATAAAATTTAGCATCATGTCTTGACCATATCACATCACAACATGCCCTGCAAAAACAAGTTAGACGTCCTCTACTTTGTTGTTGCAAGTTTTACGTGGCTGCTACGGGCTTAAGTAAGAACCAATCTTACCTACGCATCAAAACCACAACGATAGTTTGTCAAGTTGGTGTGGTTTTAACCTTCGCAAGGACCGGGCGTAGCCACACTCGGTTCAACTAAAGTTGGAGAAACTGTCACCTGCAAGCCACCTATTTGCAAAGCACGTCGGGAGAACCGGTCTCGCGTAAGCGTACACGTAATGTCGGTCCGGGCCGCCGAACCAAAGTATGACATGCTAGTAAGCAGTATGACTTATATCGCCCACAACTCACTTGTGTTCTACTCGTGTATATAACATCAACATATAAAACCAAGGCTTGGATGCCACTATTGGGGAACGTAGTAATTTCAAAAAATTTCCTACGCACACGCAAGATCATGGTGATGCATAGCAACGAGAGGGGAGAGTGTGATCTACGTACCCTTGTAGAACGACAGCGGAAGCGTTAGCACAACGCGGTTGATGTAGTCGTACGTCTTCACGGCCCGACCGATCAAGCACCGAAACTACGACACCTCCGAGTTTTAGCACACGTTCAGCTCGATGACGATCCCCGGACTCCGATCCAGCAAAGTGTCGGGGAAGAGTTCCGTCAGCACGACGGCGTGGTGACGATCTTGATGTACTATCGTCGCAGGGCTTCGCCTAAGCACCGCTACAATATTATCGAGGATTATGGTGGAAGGGAGCACCGCACACGGCTAAGAATATGATCACATGGATCAACTTGTGTGTCTAGGGGTGCCCCCTGCCCCCGTATATAAAGGATCAAGGGGAGGAGGCCGGCCGGCCCCTATGGCGCGCCAAGGAGGAGTCCTCCTCCTAGTAGGAGTAGGACTCCTACTAGGAGGGGGAAAGAAGTGGGGAGGGAGAAGGAAAGGGGGGCGCCGCCCCCCTCTCCTAGTCCAATTCGGACCAGGGGGAGGAGGCGTGCGGCTCACCATTGGCTGCCCCTCTCTCTCCACTAAGGCCCATATGGCCCATTACTTCTCCCGGGGGGGTTCCGGTAACCCTCCGGCTCTCTGGTTTTCTCCGAAATCACCCGGAACACTTCCGGTGTCCGAATATAGCCGTCCAATATATCAATATTTATGTCTCGACCATTTCGAGACTCCTCGTCATGTCCGTGATCACATTCGGGACTTCGAACTAACTTCGGTACATCAAAGCTCATAAACTCATAATATAACTGTCATCGAAACCTTAAGCGTGCGGACCCTACGGGTTCGAGAACAATGTAGACATGACCGAGACACGTCTCCGGTCAATAACCAATAGCGGAACCTGGATGCTCATATTGGCTCCTACATATTCTATGAAGATCTTTATCGGTCAGACCGCATAACAACATACGTTGTTCCCTTTGTCATCGGTATGTTACTTGCCCGAGATTCGATCGTCGGTATCTCAATACCTAGTTCAATCTCGTTACCGGCAAGTCTCTTTACTCATTCCGTAATACATCATCTCGCAACTAACTCATTAGTTGCAATGCTTGCAACGCTTATGTGATGTGCATTACCGAGAGGGCCCAGAGATACCTCTCCGACAATCGGAGTGACAAATCCTAATCTCGAAATACGCCAACCCAACATGTCCCTTTGGAGACACCTGTAGAGTACCTTTATAATCACCCATTTACGTTGTGACGTTTGGTAGCACACAAAGTGTTCCTCCGGCAAACGGGAGTTGCATAATCTCATAGTCATAGGAACATGTATAAGTCATGAAGAAAGCAATAGCAACATACTAAACGATCGGGTGCTAAGCTAATGGAATGGGTCATGTCAATCAGATCATTCACCTAATGATGTGATCCCGTTAATCAAATAACAACTCTTTGTTCATGGTTAGGAAACATAACCATCTTTGATTAACGAGCTAGTCAAGTAGAGGCATACTAGTGACACTCTGTTTGTCTATGTATTCACACATGTATTATGTTTCCGGTTAATACAATTCTAGCATGAATAATAAACATTTATCATGATATAAGGAAATAAATAATAACTTTATTATTGCCTCCAAGGCATATTTCCTTCACATTGCAGTACCTTGAAGTGGTGGTTTGTTTTCTTATACTAACGGAGCTCACGAGATTTTCTATTGAGTTTTGTGTTGTGAAGTTTTCAAGTTTTGTGTAAAGATTTGATGGATTTTAGAATAAGGAGTGGCAAGAGCCTAAGCTTGGGGATGCCCAAGGCACCCAAGGTAAAATTCAAGGACAACCAAAAGCCTAAGCTTGGGGATGCCCCAGAAGGCATCCCCTCTTTCGTCTTCGTCTATCGGTAACTTTACTTGAGGCTATATTTTTATTCACCACATGATATATATTTTGCTTGGAGCGTCTTGTATGATTTGAGTCTTTGCTTTTGAGTTTATCAAAATCATCTGTGCTGTACACACCTTTTGGAGAGACACACATGAATCTGAATTCATTAGAATACTCTATGTGCTTCACTTATATCTTTTGAGCTAGATAATTTTTCTCTAGTGCTTCACTTATACCTTTAAGAGCACGATGGTGGTTTTATTTTATAGAAATTATTGATCTCTCATGCTTTACTTATATCATTTTGAGAGTCCTTTAGAACAGCATGGTAATTTTCTTTGTCTATAAAATTAGTCCTAATATAATAGGCATCCAAGATAGGTATAATAAAAACTATCATAAAAAGTGCGTTGAATACTATGAGAAGTTTGATACTCGATAATTGTTTTGAGATATGAAGATGGTGATATTAGAGTCACGCTAGTTGAGTAGTTGTAAATTTGAGAAATAATTGTTCTAAAGTTTGTGATTCCCATAGCATGCACGTATGGTGAACCGTTATGTGAAGAGTATGATTTATTTATTGATTGTCTTCCTTATGAGTTGTGGTCGGGGACACGCGATGGTCTTTTCCTACCAATCTATCCCCTAGGAGCATGCGCGTAGTACTTTGTTTCGATAACTAATATATTTTTGTAATAAGTATGTGAGTTCTTTATGACTAATGTTGAGTCTATGGATTATACTCACTCTCACCCTTCCATCATTACTGGCCTCTCTAGTACCGCACAACTTTCGTCGGTACCATAAACCCATCATATACCTTCTCAAAACAGCCATCATACCTACCTATTATGGAATTTCCATAGCCATTCCGAGATATATTGCCATGCAACTTACCACCATTCCGTTTGTTATGACACGCTTCATCATTGTCATTTTGCTTTGCATGATCATGTAGTTAACATCGTATTTGTGGCAACGCCACCTTTATAATTCTTCCATACATGTCACTCATGAGTCATTGCACATCCCGGTACACCGCCGGAGGCATTCATATAGAGTCATATTTTTTTCTAAGTATCGATTTGTAATTTTTCAAGTTGTAAGTAAATAAAAGTGTGATGATCATCATTATTAAAGCATTGTCCCATGTGAGGAAAGGATGATGGAGACTATAATTCCCCCACAAGTCGGGATGAGACTCCGGACGAAAAAAGAGAGAAATACCATAAAAAAGAGAAGGCCCCCTAAAAAAAGAAAAAAATGAGAGAAAAAGAGAGAAGGGACAATGTTACTATCCTTTTACCACACTTGTGCTTCAAAGTAGCACCATGATCTTTATGATGGAGAGTCTCCTATGTTGTCACTTTCATATACTAGTGGGAATTTTACATTATAGAACTTGGATTGTATATTCCAATGATGGGCTTCCTCAAAATTCCCTAGGTCTTCGTGAGCTAGCAAGTTGGATGCACACCCACTTAGTTCTTTTGTTGAGCTTTCATACACTTATAGCTCTAGTGCATCCGTTGCATGGAAATCCCTACTCACTCACATTGACATATATTGATGGGCATCTCCATAGCCCTTTGATACGCTGTAACGCCCTCGATGCGGCTATATCTCCCACGTGTCGAAGCACGACTTAGAGGCATAACCGCATTGAAAGCAATGTCGCAAGTGAGGTAATCTTCACACAACCCATGTAATACATAAGGGAAAAGGATACATAGTTGGCTTACAATCGCCACTTCACACAATTACATGAATAAAGCATTACATCAACCAGATACAGTCAAGGCCCGACTACGGAGCCAAAATAAAAGAAGACTACCCCAAATGCTACACAGATCCCTAATCGTTCCGACTGGGCTCCACTACTGATCAACTGGAAACGGAACAACATAAAGGACAAGATCTTCATTGAGCTCCTCCTTGAGCTTGGTTGTGTCACCTGCACGGTATCATCGGCACCTGCAAACTGGTTTTGGAAGTATCTGTGAGCCACGGGGACTCAGCAATTTCACACCCTCGCGATCAAGACTATTTAAGCTTATAGGAAGGGTAAAAGGTATGAGGTGGAGCTGCAGCAAGCGACTAGCATATATGGTGGCTAACCTATTCGCAAAAGAGAGCGAGAAGAGAAGGCAAAGCACGATCGAGAAACTATGATCAAGAAGTGATCCTAGAACAACCTACATCAAGCATTACTCCAACACCTTGTTCACTTCCCGGACTCCGCCGGAAAGAGACCATCACGGTTACACACGCGGTTGATGTATTTTAATTAAGATCAACTTCCGGTTTTCTACAACTGGACGTTAACAAATTCCCATCTGCCCATAACCTCGGGCACGGCTTTCAAAAGTTCAATACCCTGCAGGGGTGTCCCAACTTAGCCCATCACAAGCTCTCACGGTTAACGAAGGATATTCCTTCTAGCGGGAAGACCCGATCAGACTCGGAATCCCGGTTACAAGACATCCTCGACAATGGTAAAACAAGTCCAGCAAAGCCGCCCGATGCGCCGACATCCTGATGGGAGCTGCACATATCTCGTTCTCAGGGCAACACCGGATAGGTCAAGCTACGAGTAAAACCAGCCCTCAAGTTTCCCCGAGGTGGCCCCGCAGGCTGTCCATTTCAGACCAACACTTAGACAAGCACTGGCCCGGGGGGGTTAAAATAAAGATGACCCTTGGGCTGGCCTAACCCAAGGGAAAAAGAGGCTAGGTGGCGAATGGTAAAACCAAGGTTGGGCCTTGCTGGAGGAGTTTTATTCAAAGCGAACTGTCAAGGGGTTCCCATTATAACCCAACCGCGTAAGGAACGCAAAATCCGGGAACATAACATTGATATGACGGAAACTAGGATGGCAAGAGTGGAACAAAACACCAGGCATAAGGCCGAGCCTTCCACCCTTTACCATGTATATAGATGCATTAATTAAATAAGAGATATTGTGATATCCCAACAAGTAAACATGTTCCAGCAAGGAACAATCATCTCCATGTTCCAACAAGGAACAAACTTCAATCTTCACCTGCAACTAACAACGCTATAAGAGGGGCTGAGCAAAGCGGTAACATAGCCAAACAACGGTTTGCTAGGACAAAGTGGGTTAGAGGCTCGGGTTAATAATATGGGAGGCATGATAAGCAAGTGGTAGGTATCGCAGCATAGGCATAGCAAAAGAGCAAGCAATTAGCAAGCAAAGATAGAAGTGATTTCGAGGGTATGGTCATCTTACCTGAAATCCCGCAAGGATGAAGAACAAGTCCATGAACAAGACAAACGGACGTAGAAAAACGGTTCCTCACAATCACGACGTTAACGGAACCAACCCGAAGAAGCAACACCGGAAAAGAAGCACACAACATAGTAAACAAGCAACACATGAACATGGTATGATATGCGGGATGCGGTATGCGATGCATATGCATGATTTGCAAAGAAATGATTGAACGTGGCCTCAACTTGGAAATCCAAGAGTGCCACTAGAAAGGTGAGGTGATTTCGGTTGAAATTGACATAAAGATCACCGGAATCGGATGCACGGTTTGGAAATGGCAAGCGAAACAAATATGGCACCGGTCTGCGATAATCAGCAAGTAGCCATCTAAATGCATCAAGATAAAAATGCTACAACACTCAAACATAGCAACAAAATACATGGCAGGGGTCCACTCATGAAGCTTGACAAAAGATGAACACTGAGCTACGGCTAATTCATCCATAAACAGGTTCAAACAAGCATGGCAAAAGTGCAAATGATAACAGGTTACAGAATTAGTGAAATTAACACAAGTCCGGAATTTATCATCGGGAAGCACACTTTAGAGCATGAAAACTACATGAACTTATCATGGCAAGGGAAGGCATGGCATGAAGCTACTCAAAGCACTTAACAAAAGTCCCTTAGTGACTTTGAGCCAAAAGGGATCAGAAAATACAATTGCAAGCATGTGAACATGGCAAAAACATAAACAGATCTCAGACTTAGTGAAAAACTAGAGCATGCAAAACAGTTAACGAGTAGGCATGTTTCCGAGCTCGATGCACTCACTACAGAGCATGGCATGACAAAATAATCATACACCCATAACGAAGACATGGCATAGGAGCTAGACATGGCAAGAACAACAACATAGCATGCACGGATCAATAGCAACATCCTCGGCAAAATCGCTAATCATGTCAACAATCTGCCAGGATTAACGAAATAGCAAAAGTAGAGCTCGATTGACTCAAGAGAGGGTGCTCCATAAATGCAAACAAAGACATGGATGGATATAGCACCACAATTTTAACAAAACATCCTTAGTGATTATCCTCAAAAGAGGCACAGATCACTAGGAAACAACATGAACATATGGCATACCGACAAAAACAGAACAAGGACTTGGTGAAAAACTATGTCCCTGAAATCAGCATTACCGATTGCACTACTTTGCAAGCTTGTGCTAGTCACCACACATATAACAAAAATACATGGTAAGCACATCTATAAAGATGGCATGACATATAACAAAACTCATGTAGAGCTCAAGAGCATATCATGCACACATTAATCATGGCAAAAATGACAAAAAGTTATTTGATGAAACAGATCTGACAAATTCACCACATAGCCCTCTTCCAACAGCATTTTGGGCATCAAGATGAGCTCAAATGAAAATGATGCAATGAGATGAAATGATGTACTCATCGAAGTGAACATTTTGATATGCTACACGCATGAATCGGAGCTACGGATGCAGAGTCACGATGCGTTGAATATGGGCATATGAATCTGGAAACTTCGGGGACTTAGCGGAGTTTTACCTCCGTGAAAGTCAACGTGGGACGGAGAGAAGCGGGACGAAGAGATCCGGGACGGAGACGGTGTTTGGATGGCGGGATTGGTGGATCTCATCCATCTTCTCCGGATCTGACCGGAGAGGAACTCCGGCGAGACGAACTCTGGCGAGGGTGTCATGGGGCGGCGCGAGGACGAGGCGACGCGCCGGTGGTGGCCGAACCGGTGCGGGGCAGCGGCGGATCCGGTGGCCGGCGTTCGGAGCGGCGCGGCGAGGTTCTTGCGGCGGCGTGGCGGGCTCCGGTGAAGGCGGCGCTGGCGACTGGGCGGCGGGGCGGTCAACGCCGGCGAGGGAGGCGGCGCGGCGACCGGAGGCGAGGGTCGGCACCGGTGGAGCGCGTGTGGCGGCGCGGTGATCCGGCGATGGCCGGCAAAGGGCGTGGCGGCGGCGCGCGGAGCCGTGGGCGCTCGGCCCGGAGCGGCTCGGGCGAGGGCCGAAGGTGGGCCGGCGGGCCAGGCGCGGTGGAGGGGCGACGCGCGGGCTGAGGTGGCGCTCGGCGATTGGACGAGGCCGGCGGCGAGGTGACGTGTCGGCCTGGTATTGGCCGGAGCGACGTGGCGGCGGCGGCGGACACGTCCAGCGACAGGACGGACATGTCCGGCGGCGTGCGGGAGTTGGATCTAGGGTTTGGACTGCGAGATTTTCAGAGGGGATCACATATTTATAGGTAGAGGGAGCTAGGAGAGTCCAAATGAGGTGCGGTTTTCGGCCACGCGATCGTAATCGAACGACCGAGATGATGGAGGGGGTTTAGGTGGGTTTTGGGCCACTTTGGAAGGGTGTTGGGCTGCAACACACATGAGGCCTTTTCGGTCCCTCGGTTAACCGGTGGAGTATCAAACGAAGTCCAAATGGCACGAAACTTGACAGGCGGTCTACCGGTAGTAAACCAAGGCCGCATGACAAGTCTCGGTCCAATCCGAAAACGTTTAACACCCTTACATGAAAAGAGGTAAAAGGGAACACCGGGTGACATAGGAGCGCCGGATTGCAAAACGGACAACGGGGAAAATGCTCGGATGCATGAGACGAACATGTATGCAAATGAAATGCACACGATGACATGATATGCAATGCATGACACGCAAGCAGTGACAAGGCAACAACAATGAATAACTGGAGGACACCTGGCACATCGGTCTTGGGGAGTTACATACGCCTAGTTGATGTGAGACTATCTTCTCCTTTTTGTCTTCTCCACAACCACCAATCTATTCCACCTATAGTGCTATGTCCATGGCTCACGCTCATGTATTGCGTGAAGATTGAAAAACTTTGAGAACATCAAAAGTATGAAACAATTGCTTGGCTTGTCATCGGGGTTGTGCATGATTTAAATATTTTGTGTGGTGAAGATGGAGCATAGCTAGACTATACGATTTTGTAGGGATAACTCTCTTTGGCCATGTTATTTTGAGAAGACAGGACTGCTTTGTTAGTATGCTTGAAGTATTATTATTTTTATGTCAATATTAAAATTTTGTCTTGAATCTATCGGATCTGAACATTCATGCCACAATAAAGAAAATTACATTGAGAATTATGCTAGGTAGCATTCCACATTAAAAATTTAGTTTTTATCATTTACCTACTCGAGGACGAGCAGGAATTAAGCTTGGGGATGCTTGATACATCTCCAACGTATCTATAATTTTTGATTGTTCCATGTTATTATATTACCTGTTTTGGATGTTTAATGGGCTTTAATACTCCCTCCTTCCATCTATATAGGGCCTAATGTGTTTTTCGAGGCTAACTTTGACCAAATATTAGAGCAATAATATATGACATGCAACTTACACAAAGCACACCGTTAAATTCGTGTGTGAAAGGAGCTTTCAATGATATAATTTTCACATTGTGCATGTCATGTACTATTAATCTTGTCAATAGTCAAAGGCGGTCTTGAAAAGTGCATTAGGCCCTATATAAATGGAAGGAGGGAGTATATATTTTTATATTATTTTTGGGACCAACCTACTAACCAAAGGCCTAGTGCAAATTGTTGTTTTTGCCTATTTCAGTGTTTCGCAGAAAAGGAATATCAAACGGAATCCAAAAGGAATGGAACCTTAGGGAGAGTTATTTTTAGAACAAACGTGATCCAGGAGACTCGGAGTTTAGATCAAGAAAGAAGCGAGGATGCCACGAGGCAGGGAGGCGCGCCCCCACCCTCGTGGGCCCCATGCAGCTCCACCGACGTATTTCTTCCTCCTATATATACCCATATACCCCGAAAACATCCAGTAGCACCATGAAACCCTATTTCCACCGCTGCAACCTTCTTTACCAATGAGATCCCATCTTGGGGCCTTTTCCGGCGCTCTGTCGGAGGGGGAATCGATCACGGAGGGCTTCTACATCAACACCATAGCCTCTCCGATGATGTGTGAGTAGTTTACCACAGACCTTCGGGTCCATAGTTATTAGCTAGATGGCTTCTTCTCTCTCTCTTTGGATCTCAATACAAAGTTCTCCTCGATTCTCTTGGAGATCTATTCGATGTAATTCTTTTTGCGGTGTTTTTGTCGAGATCTGATGAATTGTGGGTTTATGCTCAAGATTATCTATGAACAATATTTGTTTTTTCTCGAAAATCTTTTATGCATGATTTAAATATCTTTGCAAGTCTCTTCAAATTATCAGTTTGGTTTGGCCTACTAGATTGATCTTTCTTGCAATGGGAGAAGTGCATAGCTTTGGGTTCAATCTTGCGGTGTCCTTTCCCGGTGACAGTAAGGGCAACAAGGCACGTATTGTATTGCTGCCATCGAGGATAACAAGATGGGGTTTTCTTCATATTGCATGAGTCTATCCCTCTACATCATGTCATCTTGCTTAAGGCGTTACTCTGTTTTTAACTTAATACTCTAGATGCATGCTGGATAGCGGTCGATGAGTGGAGTAATAGTAATAGCGGTAGATGCTGCTTAGCTTTGGGTTCGATCTTGCGGTGTCCTTTCCCAGTGAGAGCAGGGGCAGCAAGGCACGTATTGTATTGTTGCCATCGAGGATAAAAAGATGGGGTTTATATCATATTCCTTGAGTTTATCCATCTACATCACGTCATCTTGCCTAATGCGCTACTCTGTTCTTATGAATTTAATACTCTAGATGCATGCTGGATAGCGGTCGATGTGTGGAGTAATAGTAGTAGATGCAGAATCGTTTCGGTCTACTTGTCGCGGACGTGATGCCTATATACATGATCATGCCTAGATATTCTCATAACTATGCTCTTTTCTATCAATTGCTCGACAGTAATTGGTTCACCCACCCTAGAATTTGCTATCTTGAGAGAAGCCACTAATGAAACCTATGGCCCCCGGGTCTATTCTCCATCATATCATTTTCATATCAACTTGCTATTTCTATTACCGTTTATTTTGCAATCTTTATTTTCCAATCTATACAACAAAAATACCAAAAATGTTTATCTTATTATCTCTATCAGATCTCATTCTCGTAAGTGACCGTGAAGGGATTGACAACCCCTTTATCGCGTTGGTTGCGAGGTTCTTGTTTGTTTCTGCAGGTATGAAGGACTTGCGTGTAGTCTCCTACTGGATTGATACCTTGGTTCTCAAAAA
The DNA here is from genome assembly GCF_003073215.2 of Triticum urartu. Classification (NCBI taxonomy): domain Eukaryota; kingdom Viridiplantae; phylum Streptophyta; class Magnoliopsida; order Poales; family Poaceae; genus Triticum; species Triticum urartu. The sequence continues at coordinate 492,082,968 of NC_053027.1, read as the reverse complement.
TTGAGGGAAATACTTACGCTGCTATGCTGCATCACCCTTTCCTCTTCAAGGGAAAACCAACGCAAGCTCAAGAGGTAGCATGCAACTAGAAGGTTTTGTCGATCCAAAAGGTGCTAACAAAGTGTGCAAGCTTCAGCGATCCATTTATGGACTGGTGCAAGTCTCTCGGAGTTGGAATATACGCTTTGATAGTGTTATCAAAGCATATGGTTTTATGCAGACTTTTGGAGAAGCCCGTATTTACAAGAAAGTGAGTGGGAGCTCTGTAACATTTCTGATATTATATGTGGATGACATATTGCTGATCGGAAATGATACTGAATTTCTGAATAGCATAAAAGGATACTTGAATAAGAATTTTTCAATGAAATACCTCGGTGAAGCTGCCTATATATTGGGCATCAAGATCTATAGAGATAGATCAAGACGTTTAATTGGGTTTTCACAAAGCACATACCTTGACAAAGTTTTGAAAAAGTTCAAAATTTATCAAGCAAAGAAAGGGTTCTTGCCTGTGTTAAAAGGTGTGAAGTTGAGTCAGACTCAATGCCCGACCACTGCAGAAGATAGAGAGAAAATGAAAATCATTCCCTATGCTTCAGCCATAGGTTCTATCATGTATGCAATGGTGTGTACCAGACCTGATGTGTGCTTTGTTGTTAGTTTAGCAGGGAGGTACTAAAGTAATCCAGGAGTGGATCACTAGACAGCAATCAAGAACATCCTGAAATACCTGAAAAGGACTAAGGATATGTTTCTCGTTTATGGAGGTGATAAAGAGCTCGTCGTAAGCGGTTACGTCCATGCAAGCTTTGACACTGATCCGGATGACTCTAAGTCACAAACCGGATATGTATTTTTATTGAATGGTGGAGCTGTCAGTTGGTGCAGTTCCAAGCAGAGCGTCACAGCAGGATCTACGTGTGAAGGAGTCTAGACGAACAAGTTCATATCCGATCTAGGTGTCATTCCTAGTGCATCGGGTCCAATGAAAATCTTTTGTGACAATACTGGTGCAATATCCTTGGCAAAGGAATCCAGATTTCACAAGAGAACCAAGCACATCAAGAGACGCTTGAATTCTATCTGCAATCAAGTCAAGGAGGGAGACATAGAGATTTGCAAGATACATACGGATCTGAATTTTTCAGACCCGTTAACTAAGCATCTCTCAGGATCAAAACATGATCAGCACCAAGACACCATGGGTGTTAGAATCATTACAATGTAATCTAGATTATTGACTCTAATGCAAGTGGGAGACTGAAGGAAATATGCCCTAGAGGCAATAATAAAGTTGTTATTTATATTTCCTTATATCATGATAAATGTTTATTATTCATGCTAGAATTGTATTAACCGGAAACTTAGTACATGTGTGAATACATGGACAAACAGAGTGTCACTAGTATGCCTCTACTTTACTAGCTCGTTAATTGATGTCTACTACACAACCTTCTTCTTGTAGACGTTGTTGGGCCTCCAAGTGCAGAGGTTTGTAGGACAGTAGCAGATTTCCCTCAAGTGGATGACCTAAGGTTTATCAATCCGTGAGAGGCGTAGGATGAAGATGGTCTCTCTCAAGCAACCCTGCAACCAAATAACAAAGAGTCTCTTGTGTCCCCAATAGACCCAATACAATGGTAAATTGTATAGGTGCACTAGTTCGGCGAAGAGATGGTGATACATGTGCAATATGGATAGTAGATAATGGTTTTTGTAATCTAAAAATATAAAAATAGTAAGGTAGCAAATGATAAAAGTGAGCACAAATGGTATTGCAATGCGCTGAAATAAGGCCTAGGGTTCATACTTTCACTAGTTCAAGTCCTCTCAACAATAATAACATAATGGATCATATAACTATCCCTCAACATGCAACAAAGAGTCACTCCAAAGTCACTAATAGCGGAGAACAAACAAAGAGATTATGGTAGGGTACGAAACCACCTCAAAGTTATCCTTTCTGATCGATCTATTCAAGAGTCCGTAGTAAAATAACACGAAGCTATTCTTTCCATTCAATCTATCATAGAGTTCGTACTAGAATAACACCTTAAGACACAAATCAAACAAAACCCTAATGTCACCTAGATACTCCAATGTCACCTCAAGTATCCGTGGGTATGATTATACGATATGCATCACACAATCTCAGACTCATCTATTCAACCAACACAAAGAACTTCAAAGAGTGCCCCAAAGTTTCTATCGGAGAGTCAAGACGAAAACATGTGCCAACCCCTATGCATAAGTTCACGAGTTCACGGAACTCGCAAGTTGATCACCAAAACATACATCAAGTGGATCACATGATATCCCATTGTCACCACAGATAAGCACGTGCAAGACATACATCAAGAGTTCTCAAATCCTTAAAGACTCAATCCGGTAAGACAACTTCAAAGGGAAAACTCAATTCATCACAAGAGAGTAGAGGGGGAGAAACATCATAACATCCAACTATAATAGCAAAGCTCGCGATACATTAAGATCATATCACCTCAAGAACACGAGAGAGAGATCAAACACATAGCTACTGGTACATACCCTCAGCCCCAAGGGAGAACCAATCCCTCCTCGTCATGGAGAGCACCGGGATGATGAAGATGGCCACCGGAGAGGGATTCGCCCCTCCGGTAGGGTGCCAGAACGGGTCTAGATTGGTTTTTGGTGGCTACGGAGGCTTCTGGCGGCGGAACTCCCGATCTATTCTGCTCTCGGATGTTTTTAGGGTATATGGATATATATATAGGTGAAAGAAGTCGGTCAGGGGAGCCACGAGGGGCCCACGAGGTAGGGGGCGAGCCTAGGGGGTAGGGAACGCCTAGGGGGGTAGGGCGTGCCCAGGGGGGTAGGGCGCGCACCCACCCTCGTGGTGGCCTCGAGACTCTTCTAGCCCAGCTCCGGTACTCCGTGGGCTTCTTCCGGTCCAAAAATGTTATCCGTGAAGTTTCAGGTCAATTGGACTCCGTTTGGTTTTCCTTTTCCGCGATACTCAAAATCAACAAAAAAAAACAGAAACTGGCACTAGGCTCTAGGTTAATAGGTTAGTCCCAAAAATCATATAAAATAGCATATAAATGCATATAAAACATTCAAGCTTGATAATATAATAGCATGGAACAATAAAAAATTATAGATACGTTGGAGACATATCAAGCATCCCCAAGCTTAATTCATGCTCGTCCTCGAGTAGGTAAATGATAAAAACAGAATTTTTGATGTGGAATGATACCTAACATATTTATCAATGTAATCTTCTCTATTGTGGCAAGAATATTCAGATCCATAAGATTCAAGACAAAAGTTTAATATTGACATAAAAATAGTAATAGTTCAAGCATACTAACAAAGTAATCATGTCTTCTCAAAATAACATGGCCAAAGAAAGCTATCCCTACAAAATCATATAGTCTGGCTATGCTCTATCTTCATCACACAAAATATTTAAATCATGCACAACCCCGATGACAAGCCAAGCAATTGTTTCATACTTTTGATGTTCTCAAACTTTTTCAATCTTCACGCAATACATGAGCGTGAGCCATGGATATAGCACTATATGTGGAATAGAAGGGTGGTTGTGGAGAAGACAAAAAAGGAGAAGATAGTCTCACATCAACTAGGCGTATCAACGGGCTATGGAGATGCCCATTAATAGATATCAATGTGAGTGAGTAGGGATTGTCATGCAACAGATGCACTAGAGTTATAAGTGTATGAAATCTCAACAAAAGAAACTAAGTGGGTGTGCATCTAACTTGCTTGCTCACGAAGACCTAGGGCAATTTGAGAAAGCCCATCATTGGAATATACAAGCCAAGTTCTACAATGTAAAATTCCCACTAGTATATGAAAGTGACAACATAAGAGACTCTCTATCATGAAGATCATGGTGCTATTTTGAAGCACAAGTGTGGAAAAGGATAGTAACATTGTCCCTTCTCTCTTTTTCTCTCATTTTTTGTTTTGTTTTTGTTTTTTTGTTGTTGGGCCTTCTCTTTTTTATGGCCTCTTTTCTTTCTCTTTTTTTTTCATCCGGAGTCTCATCCCGACTTGTGGGGGAATCATAGTCTCCATCATCCTTTCCTCACTTGGGACAATGCTCTAATAATGATGATCATCACACTTTTAATTACTTACAACTCAAGGATTACAACTCGATACGTAGAACAAAATATGACTCTATATGAATGCCTCTGGCGGTGTACCGGGATGTGCAATGACTCATGAGTGACATGTATGAAATAATTATGAACGGTGGTTTTGCCACAAATACGATGTCAACTACATGATCATGCAAAGCAATATGACAATGATGAAGTGTGTCATAATAAACGGAACGGTGGAAAGTTGCATGGCAATATATCTCGGAATGGCTATGGAAATGCCATAATAGGTAGGTATGGTGGCTATTTTGAGGAAGTTATATGGTCGGTTTATGGTACCGGCGAAAGTTGCACGGTACTAGAGAGGCTAGCAATGGTGGAAGGGTGAGAGTGCGTATAATCCATGGACTAAACATTAGTCATAAAGAACTCACATAATTATTGCAAAAATCTATTAGTTATCGAAACAAAGTACCACACATATGCTCCTAGGGGGATAGATTGGTAGGAAAAGACCATCGCTCGTCCCCGACCGCCACTCATAAGGAAGGCAATCAATAAATAAATCATGCTCCGGCTTCATCACATAACGGTTCACCATACGTGCATGCTACAGGAATCACAAACTTCAACACAAGTATTTCTCAAATTCACAACTACTCAACTAGCATGACTCTAATATCATCATCTCCATATCTCAAAACAGTTATCAAGTATCAAACTTCTCTTAGTATTCAATGCACTTTATATAAAAGTTTTTATTATATCCCTCTTGGATGCCCATCATATTAGGACTAAATTCATAACCAAAGAAAATTACCATGCTGTTCTAAAGACTCTCAAAATAATATGAGTGAAGCATGAGAGTTCAACAATTTATTCAAAATAAAACCACTGTCGTGCTCTAAAAAGATATAAGTGAAGCACTAGAGCAACGACAAACTACTCCGAAAGATATAAGTGAAGATCAATGAGTAGTCGAATAATTAGGCAACTATGTAAAGACTCTATAACATTTAAGAATTTCAGATCTTGGTATTTTATTCAAACAGCAAGCAAAACAAAATAAAATAAAATGACGCTCCAAGCAAAACACATATCATGTGGCGAATAAAAATATAGCTCCAAGTAAAGTTACCGATGAACGAGTATGAAAGAGGGGATGCCTTCCGGGGCATTTCTACGTCTTGAGCTTGCATTGGTTTTCCCCGAAGAGGAAGGGATGATGCAGCAGAGTAGCGTAAGTATTTTCCTCAGTTTTCGAGAACCAAGGTATCAATCCAGTAGGAGGCCATGCTTAAGTCCCTCGTACCTGCACAAAACGATAGCTACTCGCAACCAACGCGATTAGGGGTTGTCAATCCCTTCATGGTCACTTACGAGAGTGAGATCTGATAGATATAATATTTTTGGTATTTTTGGTGTAAAGATGCAAAGTAAAAAGTAAAGGCAAAGTAAAAAGCAAAGTAAGATTAAAGTGATAGAGATTGATATGATGAGAATAGACCCGGGGGCCATAGGTTTCACTAGTGGCTTCTCTCAAGAGCATAAGTATTCTACGGTGGGTGAACAAATTACTGTTGAGCAATTGACAGAATTGAGCATAGTTATGAGAATATCTAGGCATGATCATGTATATAGGCATCACGTCCGTGACAAGTAGACCGAAACGATTCTGCATCTACTACTATTACTCCACTCATCGACCGCTATCAAGCATGCATCTAGAGTATTAAGTTAAAAACAGAGTAACGCTTTAAGCAAGATGACATGATGTAGAGAGATAAATTCATGCAATATGAAATAAACCCCATCTTGTTATCCTCGATGGCAACGATGCAATACGTGCCTTGCTGCCCCTTCTGTCACTGGGAAAGGACACCGCAAGATCCAACCCAAAGCTAAGCACTTCTCCCATGGCAAGAACTACCAATCTAGTTGGCCAAACCAAATGGATAATTCGAAGAGACTTGCAAAGATAACCAATCATACATAAAAGAATTCAGAGAAGATTCAAATATTATTCATAGATAGACTTGATCATAAACCCACAATTCATCGGTCTCAACAAACACACCGTGAAAAGAAGACTACATCAAATAGATCTCCACAAGAGAGGGGGAGAACTTTGTATTGAGATTCAAAGAGAGAGAAGAAGCCATCTAGCTACTAACTATGGACCCGAAGGTCTGAGGTAAACTACTCACACTTCATCGGAGGGGCTATGATGATGTACAAGCCCTCCGTGATGACGGCCCTCTTCCGGCGGAGCTCCGGAATAGGCCCCAAGATGGGATCTCATGGATACAGAAAGTTGCGGCGGTGGAATTAGGTTTTTGGCTCCTATTTTGATCGTTTGGGGGTACGTAGGTATATATAGGAGGAAGGAGTACACCGGAGGAGCACCGAGGGGCCCACGAGGCAGGGGGCACGCCCTGGGTGTAAAATTCTAGAGCTATAAGTATATGAAAGCTCAAAAAGAAACTAAGTGGGTGTGCATCCAACTTGCTTGCTCATGAAGACCTAGGGAAATTTGAGGACGCCCGTCATTGGAATATACAAGCCAAGTTCTATAATGTAAAATTCCCACTAGTATATGAAAGTGATAACATGAGAGACTCTCTACTATGAAGATCATGGTGCTACTTTGAAGCACAAGTGTGGTAAAAGGATAGTAACATTGTCCCTTCTCTCTTTTTCTCTCATTTTTTTATTATTTGGGCCTTTTCTCTTTTTATTTTATTTTATGGCCTCTTTTTATTTGGGCTTCTTTGGCCTCTTTTATTTATTTTCCCTCCGGAGTCTCATCCCGACTTATGGGGGAATCATAGTCTCCATCATTCTTTCCTCATTGGGACAATCCTCTAATAATGATGATCATCACACTTTTATTTTTCTTACAACTCAACAATTACAACTCGATACTTAGAACAAAATATGACTCTATGTGAATGCATCCGGCGGTGTACCGGGATATGCAATATGACAATGATGAATGTGTCAGGTTGAACTAGATGGTGGAAAGTTGCATGGCAATATATCTCAGAATGGCTATGGAAATGCCATAATAGGTAGGTATGGTGGCTGTTTGGAGGAAGGTATATGGTAGGTGTATGATTCCGGCGAAAGGTGCGCAGTATTAGAGAGGCTAGCAAAGGTGGAAGGGTGAGAGTGTGTATAATCCATGGACTCGACATTAGTCATAAAGAACTCATATACTTATTGCAAAAATCTAGAAGTTATCAAAGAAAAGTATTACACGCATGCTCCTAGGGGGATAGATTGGTAGGAAAAGACCATCGCTCGTCCCCGACCGCCACTCATAAGGAAGACAATCAATAAATAAATCATGCTCCGACTTCATCACATAACGGTTCACCATACGTTCATGCTACGAGAATCACAAACTTTAACACAAGTATTCTTTAAATTCACAACTACTCAACTAGCATGAATTTAATATTATCACCTCCATATCTCAAAACAATTATCATGCTTCAACCTTTTCTTAGTATTCAACACACTCAAAAGAAAGTTTCACAAATCTTGAATACCAAGCATATTATTATTAAGCAAATTACCATGCTATTAAGAGTCTCTCAAAATAATTTAAGTGAATAATGAGAGATCAATAGTTTCTTTAAAACAAATCCACCACCGTGCTCTAAAAGATCTAAGTGAAGCACATAGAGCAAAATTATAACGCTCAAAAGATATAAGTGAAGCACATAGAGCAAAACTACTTAGCTCAAAAGATATAAGTGAAGCACATAGAGTATTCTATCAAATTTAAATTCATGTATGGCTCTCTCAAAAGGTGTGTACAGCAAGGATGATTGTGTCATACTAAGACACAAAGACGCAAATAATACAAGACACTCCAAGCAAAACACATATCATGTTGGTGAATAAAAATATAGCTCCAAGTAAATTACCGATGGAAGTGGACGAAAGAGGGGATGCCTCCCGCGGCATCCCCAAGCTTTGACTTCTTGGTGTCCTTGGATTATCTTGGGGGTGCCATGGGAATCCCCAAGCTTAGGCCCTTTCCACTCCTTCTTCCAAGATCCATCAAAAGAATTCACCCAAAACTTGAAAACTTCACAACACAAAACTCAAAATAGAAAACTCGTGAGCTCCGTTAGCGAAACAAAACAAAATACCACTTCAAGGTACTATAATGAACTCATTGTTTATTTATATTGGTGTTAAACCTACTGTATTCCAACTTCTCTATGGATTATAAACTATTTTACTAACCATAGATTCATCAAAATAAGCAAACAACACACGAAAAACAGAATCTGTCAAAAACAGAACAGTCTGTAGTAATCTGTAGCTAGCGCAAGATCTGGGACCCCAAAAAATCTAAAATAAATTGTTGGACGTGAGGGATTTATATATTAATCATCTTCAAAAAGAATTAACTAAATATCACTCTTCAAATAAAAATGACAGCAGTTCTCGTGAGCGCTAAAGTTTCTGTTTTTTACAGCAAGTTCAACAAGACTTTCCCCAAGTCTTCCCAACGGTTCTACTTGGCACAAACACTAACTAAACACAAAAAACAGAACCAAAACAGAGGATAAATAATTTATTTATTACTAATCAGGAGCAAAAAGCAAGGAATAAAAATAAAATTGGGTTGCCTCCCAACAAGCGCTATTGTTTAACGCCCCTAGCTAGGCATAAAAGCGAGGATAGATCTAGGTATTGCCATCTTTGGTAGGCAATTCTTCGATGAGGCATCTGTTTCCCTTAGGAATTTCTTTCTTTCTAGTGATTATTAAACTTTTAGGCACAAGATCAAAAAATTCATGTGTAGCAATTGATTCCTTAATTATATCAAAAAGATTGGGATGAATACTTATAGATTTAAGATCCGCAGTTTCCTTAGATGATTCACCCTTATTTTTAGGAACATACATAAGCTTGGAAAATTTAGAAGGAGGACTTGGAGTATTCTTTACGGAAGAAAAAGCGGTTCCCAAGTTTGTAATGATACCCTCAAGTTTATCAATTCTAGTAGAATCTAAGTTCATTTTCTCATTAACTATGGGTTCTTTTTCCTTAATATTTTTCAAAGTCATTCCTACCTTAGATCCATATTGAGTAATTTCATTGTGGATCTTTTTATCTAGATTTTCAATTGATTCAATAGTAGCAACTTTATTTTCAATAATTTCAAGTCTTTGCATAACATGCTCCAAAGTTAACATGGTTCCATTAACCAAAAGAGGTGGTGAGCCAAATAAATTTAGCATAGCATTATAAGAATCAAAAGTATGGCTACCCAAGAAGTTCCCTCCGGTAATGGTATCGAGGATATATCTATACCAAGGATTAACACCTACATAAAAATTGCGGAGAAGAACTAAGGTAGATTGCTTCCTGGTAGATCTATTTTGAGCATTGCAAATTCTATACCAAGCATCTTTTAGATTTTCTCCCTCCCTTTGTTTAAAATTTAGAACTTCACTCTCAGGAGACAACGGAGAAGATATGAGACTAGTCATGACGACAAGCAAACAAACTAGCACACAAGCAAACAAGAGCAAACGGGCAAAAGAGGCAAATAGAGAGGGAGGATAGAGAGAGAGGGCGAATAAAACGGCAAGGGTGAAGTGGGGAAGAGGAAAACAAGAGGCAAATGGCAAATAATGTAATGCGAGAGATAGGGATTGTGATGGGTACTTGGTATGTTGACTTTTTGCGTAGACTCCCCGGCAACGACGCCAGAAATCCTTCTTGCTACGTCTTGAGCTTGCGTTGGTTTTCCCCGAAGAGGAAGGGATGATGCAGCAGAGTAGCGTAAGTATTTCCCTCAGTTTTTGAGAACCAAGGTATCAATCCAGTAGGAGGCCACGCTCAAGTCCCTCGTACTTGCACAAAATGATAGCTACTCGCAACCAACGCGATTGGGGGTTGTCAATCCCTTCACGGTCACTTACGAGAGTGAGATCTGATAGATATAATATTTTTGGTATTTTTGGTATAAAGATGCAAAGTAAAAAGTAAAGGCAAAGTAAAAAAGCAAAGCAAGATTAAAGTGATAGAGATTGATATGATGAGAATAGACCCGGGGGCCATAGGTTTCACTAGTGGCTTCTCTCAAGAGCATAAGTATTCTACGGTGGGTGAACAAATTACTGTTGAGCAATTGACAGAATTGAGCATAGTTATGAGAATATCTAGGCATGATCATGTATATAGGCATCACGTCCGTGACAAGTAGACCGAAACGATTCTGCATCTACTACTATTACTCCACTCATCGACCACTATCCAGCATGCATCTAGAGTATTAAGTTAAAAACAGAGTAACGCCTTAAGCAAGATGACATGATGTAGAGAGATAAATTCATGCAATATGAAATAAACCCCATCTTGTTATCCTCGATGGCAATGATGCAATACGTGCCTTGCTGCCCCTTCTGTCACTGGGAAAGGACACCGCAAGATCGAACCCAAAGCTAAGCACTTCTCCCATGGCAAGAACTACCAATCTAGTTGGCCAAACCAAACGGATAATTCGAAGAGACTTGCAAAGATAACCAATCATACATAAAAGAATTCAGAGAATATTCAAATATTATTCATAGATATACTTGATCATAAACCCACAATTCATCTGTCTCAACAAACACACCGCGAAAAGAAGATTACATCGAATAGATCTCCACAAGAGAGGGGGAGAACTTTGTATTGAGATTCAAAGAGAAAGAAGAAGCCATCTAGCTACTAACTATGGACCCGAAGGTCTGAGGTAAACTACTCACACTTCATCGGAGGGGCTATGATGATGTAGAAGCCCTCCGTGATGAGGGCCCTCTTCCGGTGGAGCTCCAGAACAGGCCCCAAGATGGGATCTCATGGATACAGAAAGTTGCGGCAGTGGAATTAGGTTTTTGGCTCCTGTTCTGATTGTTTGGGGGTACGTAGGTATATATAGGAGGAAGGAGTACGCCGGAGGAGCATCGAGGGGCCCACGAGGCAGGGGGCACGCCCTAGGGGGGGCGCTCCCACTCTCGTGACCCCCTCTTTTGTTCCTTGGAGCAGGGTCCAAGTCTCCTGGATCACGTTCGGTGAGAAAATCACGTTCCCGAAGGTTTTATTCCGTTTGGACTCCGTTTGATATTCCGTTTCTTCGAAACACCAAAATAGGCAAAAAACAACAATTCTGGGCTGTGCCTCCGGTTAATAGGTTAGTCCCAAAAATAATATAAAAGTGGAAAATAAAGCCCAATATAGTCCAAAACAGTAGATAATATAGCATGGAGCAATCAAAAATTATAGATATGTTGGAGACGTATCAGGCATCCCCAAGCTTTGGCTTTTTGGTGTCCTTGGATTTACCTTGGGGTGCCTTGGGCATCCCCAAGCTTAATCTCTTGCCACTCCTTATTCCATAGTCCATCGAATCTTTACCCAAAAATTGAAAACTTCACAACACAAAACTCAACAGAAAACTCGTAAGCTCCGTTAGTATAAGAAAATAAAACCACCACTTAGATATTGTTGTGAACTCATTTTAAATTCATATTGGTGTAATATCTACTGTATTCCAACTTATCTATGGTTCATACCCTCCGATACTACTCATAGATTCATCAAAATAAGCAAACAACACATAGAAAACAGAATCTGTCAAAGACAGAACAGTCTGTAGTAATATGTAGGTTTCGAATACTTATGTAACTCCAAAAATCCTGATAAATTAAGAAGTCCTTGGCAATTTGTTTATTAATCTACTGCAAGTGGAATTGGTATTTTATAGCTCTCTGGTAAGAAATTAAAATTATTCTCATGAGCGCATACTTTCTGTTTTTTACAGCAAGATCAAATAACAATCACCCAAGAAGATCCTATAGGCTTTACTTGGCACAAACACTAATTAAAACATAAAACCACATCTAAACAGAGGCTAGATGAATTATTTATTACTAAACAGGAGAAAAAAACAAGAAACAAAAATAAAGTTGGGTTGCCTCCCAACAAGCGCTATCGTTTAACGCCCCTAGCTAGGCATGGTGATTTCAATGATGCTCACATAAAAGATAAGAATTGAAATATAAAGAGAGCATCATGAAGAATATGACTGGCACATTTAAGTCTAACCCACTTCCTATGCATAGGGATTTTGTGAGCAAACAACTTGTGGGAACAAGAATCAACTTGCATAGGAAGGTAAAACAAGTATAACTTCAAAACTTTAAGCACATAGAAAGGAAACTTGATATTATTGCAATTCCTACAAGAATATGTTCCTCCCTCATAGTAATTTTCAGTAGCATCATGAATGAATTCAACAATATAACCAGCACCTAAAGCATTCTTTTCATGATCTACAAGCATAGAAATTTTATTACTCTCCTCATAAGCAAAATTCTTCTCATTTGGAATAGTGGAAGTATCATAAGAGACTCGAATACTATAAATTGTTTCCACATTAAAAGAGTAATGTTTAGAAAAGGGGTAATCATAATCATGACAAGTTTTATAAATATAATCATCATTATTTTTATAGCATAAATATCATCACAATAATCATCATAAGTAGCGACTTTGTTCTCATCATAATCAATTGAAACCTCTTCCAAGATAGTGGAATTATTACTAAATAAAGTCATGACCTCTCCAAATCCACTTTCATCAATATAATCATCATAAATAGGAGGCATTCTATCGTCATAATAAATTGTCTCATCAAAACTTGGGAGGTTAAACATATCATCTTCATGAGACATAGCATCCCCAAGCTTGGGTGCAACATCCCAAATTTTCAATTTGGAATGTTATACATAGGTCATCCATGCATATCATATTTTATTGCATTTCCATTCCGCAATCCTCGAAATCCTGAGCAACTCAAGGACCCTCGGAGAGAGTTGGGGATTTACCGGTTTTCATATTTGATTTTTATCAAGTAATGAAACGAGGATTTTGATTTTAATTATTTTTCTCTCTGAAAAATATTTCACATTTAAAAATATATGAAGGAGATAATATGACTTCTCCAAAATAATTGAAACATTGGAGGAAAAATATTAAAAATCATTTATTTGATTTTATTCGATTTTATTTGGATTTTATTTGCATTAGAAAAATTGCACGTTTTCAAAATTGCATTTTAGGGCCAAGAAAATGTTCATCTTGTTCTAAATATTTTATTTAGACGGTGAAAATTTGTTTTGGCATTTTTAGATTTTTTATTTTATTTTCTAGGATTTTATTTCTGTCGGCGAAATTGTTTAAAAAAAACACCCTGCGCCGAATGGGCCGAACCGAGCCGGGCCGCGGGCCCAAGTCGCCGCCGCCGCCTCCCCGCGCGCGACCGCCGCCCCGCGAGCCGGACTCCCCCTCCGCCGTGTCTTGCCCCCTCCTCCAAGTCGCCCCCTCCAATTTATACGCGCCACGCCGGCCCCCACCACCACACCACCGCCGCCCCGCAGCCACCGCCGCCGCCGCCCGCGCCTGTCGCCGCCGCCGCCCGCGCCTCGCTGCCGAGCCCCGCCGCCCCGCGAGCCGCCGCCCTGCCGCCCAACCCCGCCTCGCGTGGAGCCCCTCGCAGGAGGTACCGCGCCGGATCCCGAGCCGTCGGTTTTTTTCAAAAACCGTTCGGTTTTTTAGAAACCCAAGTTCATTTTTTTAGATCGGTTCGCCGGTTTTTCTCGGTTCTTCTTTTTAGCGGACGTTTGTCGTACGTTCGTTTTAACGAACGGATTTTCGCCCGTTAGTTACAGTTAATGAATGCTCGTTCATTAGGCTGTTCGTCAGTTTTCTTTTTGTCGGATTTATCCACGATTATTTTCAATCGCGATTTCTAATCCGATCTTAGTTTCTGTTTATCTTTTCGCTCGTTAGTCGGAATCAGGCGATTCAAGCGCCTAGATCTTCGTCTCGAGACCCTCTTTCTGTTTAGCCAACTTGCACAAGTTTTTGCTGCTGTAAAATTTGACCTAGGTCCATATTAGTAAACGGATTTTGTTTCTTTCGCCGTTTGAGTTTCGTTGCTCCGTTTGATTTGATTTTTTTTGCTAACCGGAGTTCTTAAGTTGAACTTTCTGGTCAACCTCTCTTATTTGAGTTTTGCTTGTGCATATTTTCTTGTTGCTTATGTATGTTATTGTTTGCTTGCGACAGAACACCCGGAGTGCGAAGCGTGTTACTACGAGTCTCTAAGTTTCGCGGATCGTCAGCAAGGCAAGTAACACATTGATCATACTCTTTTCATACCCAGTTTTTATGCATTAGTTCCAATCCTCAAACATTGCATGATTAGGATGTCATTAACTTGTGGGTTGGGAAGTAGTTGTTGAGGTAGAACCTATTGCCCTGTTACTATCAAACCCTTGGGAGTTACTTCTGCGCGTTGCTTATTTCTATGCTATGCTCGTAGACGTGGTTTGGGTTTGAGTGGAATCCATAACAGATGTGAGATTGTTAATTAATGGTTCAACTTAAGGTGGCAACTTGAATACACATCTAGGTGGATTGAGGCACCTAGGGAATCCAGTGTTGTCTGTTTTTTTGGAAATCCCAGGGTACCCGTGTGATCTTCCTATGGACCGCTATCCAGGCTCAAAGGGAACTGAGATGATTCATGCTAGAAACTTCCGTGTGCAGCCACAAGCTATTATGGGCTCTACCATAGCTGAGTAAGTTACGTGAAGCTCTTGAAGAGGTAGATCAGTAGGTAGTGGGTTTTGTAGGTTTCGTATGGTCTACCCGGAGTAAAGAGTTAATGTTTCTGAAAGACTGTGTCTCGGTCATCCGTTTCTCAAACACCATGTAGGGCGAGAAATCTAATGGAGGCGATCGAGTCTTGTGGGGAGAAGTGCGCAAACCTCTACAGAGTGTACAATCTAATCATGGTTAGCCGTGTCCCCGGTTATGGACAATCTTGAGTGTCTAGTACTTGGGTTATCACATGTATCTCATCACTCTTAATTCAATTTGTTGGGTTGTTAAATACTTTAATTGGGATTGAGTTGGGGTTACCTTCTCAATGTTGTTCAACTACCATGATAGTTAAATTAAAATCTATTCCTTTGTTGTAGGGAAAATTGGATTTTCATAAAAACTATAACCATAGAGCTTTCCACCAGCCAAATATGCATGTAGTGATAGCATTATTCTGTTCTTGCTCTACTGTGTTACTTTGCCAGCTTATTCCATGTGCTGACCCATTCTCGGGCTGCAATGTATTATGTTGCAGACTTTTCAAACGAGGAGTAAGGTTCGTTAGGTCGTTGTCGTGCAGCTCAGCTATGCCGTTAGAGTTGATGGACTCACTTATCTTCCAAGCCATCCGCTATTATCGCATTAGATGGCCTTAAGACATGTTATTGTAATGAGTTCTCTTTGGAGACATTCGATGTAATAAGTGTGTGATTGCTACTCTGCTATAAATCCTTCGAGTAATGTGTGTGTCAGCATTACCGATCCAGGGATGACACTGAAGCACAGAGACTTGACCGTTTGAGGTCGGGTCGCTACAAGATGGTATCAGAGCGCATGCTGAGTGTAGGACACGACCACTAAGTTAAACCATAGGTCACTCTTCTCTACTCATTTCTGACTCCTCTCCATTTCCTACTCTTTAGGATGGCAGATGCAAGGAACAAGTTTGCATAACCAGATGAAGATACACCTTTTGGACGCCACTTGAAGGAAGTCACTAGGTACTTGAACATTGGAATACCAAGCTTGACCGGGACCTACAATGCCACCTTACCAGAAGAGGAGCGCTGGATGATTCAAGTACAAGTTCCAGGAAGGACGTTCTCGCCAACTTCCAAACGCATAGAATTTTCCTTCGACGCACCAACCTGGAGTTTATGAAAGAGCATGGCAGCTCACATCACCATGGGACTCATTGGAGAAGTCTACAACCGGGAACTCAAGGACACTATCTACCAAATATGTGGGCGCCGAGACGAGCAATGGGAAGTAATCAGCACTAAGAAGCATAGATCCATTGCAGCTTTCATCCAGGAGTTAAACCAGCACATTCGACGTCAGGAGAACCAGATGTGCGTGGACATGATGGACTTGAAGAAGGCAAAGACTAGGATCATCGAGATGGAGGAAGAACTCAAGTTTACACGTGATGGATATGAGGAGGAAATCAAGACACTACTGGAGAAGAATGACGACCTAGTTAAGAAGATTAGAGTTTTCATGGGAGACCCCACACCAGTAGAAGAAGACGAAGAACCCAAGGAGATTTGCCCTGAGGACTACATCATCATCGATGACACCGATTCTGATCCTAGTGATGATGACTTTGAAGACGAAGCTGGAGCAGACATCATGGAGTCTTCCACCGATCAAAATTTCTAGGTGACCACCATATGTTATTAGTATTCCCCCATGTAATTAGTAGTAGTAGTAGAGCACTTTTGCAATAGTTCTAGACCGCTTGTATGCCCTTGCTTGACTGATTGAGTGAAATGATTGTGTTTGTCTCATATGCATATGGGTAGTGCTTTCTCATTAGACCTTATTCTATTCTGATCTCTCCCCTCTAAACCCATCAGATGCCTCTGAGACGTGACCTCAGTTTTGCTTTCCCACCGGAGCTCACTCAGTTGATCCAGCAGCAGAATACCCTGATGCAGTTGTTAGTTCAGAACCAGGGAAACAACAACAACAACAACAATAACCTGCCACCAGTGGACAACCTAGCCCGCTTTCTAAGGTTACAACCGTCGGTGTTTTCCAGTAGCACCGAGCCTATAGTTGCAGATGATTGGCTCCGTAGGATTGGAAGGGAGTTAACCACTTAGGATGCTCTGATGCTGAGAAGGTGCGTTTTGCCGCACATCAGTTGGATGGACCAGCAGCATCATGGTGGGAGAATTACACTGTCACCTACCCCATAGCCATGGTGACATGGGACCAATTTCAGCAAGCTTTCCGCACAGCCCATGTCTCAACTGGAGCTATGCAGATGAAGAAGCGGGAGTCCTGCAACTTACGCCAGGGGAACCGTACTGTGGCTCAATACGTGGATGAGTTTAGCAAGTTATCTCGCTATGCCCCTCATGATGTGGCCACAGATGCCGCGAAGCATGAGAAGTTTATGGAAGGGCTAAATGATGAGATGAGCATGCAGTTGATGGTAGCAACCTTCAACAACTACCAAGAGTTGGTAGATAAGGCTCTTATGATTGAAGGGAAGCAGCAGTAGATTGAGAACCGCAAGAGGAAGTATGGATAAGGGAAGTATAACTCAGGAGCCCAGCAGAAGCCTCGCCTAACTCCAAACTTGGGAGGACATGTCCATAACCATGGAGGTCACAACCACACTGGTGGAGGATCGCATAATCACAATGGTGCTAACAATGGAAATGGGAACGGAGCTAACAACAATCAGAACCGCTCCAACCCCGCCACACCCGCCAAAAGAGACCTAAGTCAAGTTACTTGCTTTAAGTGTGGGAAGATAGGGCACTATGCCAATGATTGCCCTGAAGGAAGGAATGGAAACGGAAATGGGAGCGCTGGGAAGAAGCCTAATCCATTCAACAAAGGACAAGTTAACCACGTTAACGTGGAGGAGGTGGAAGAGCAGCCGGATGCGGTAATAGGTAAGTTTTTGGTTAAGTCATTTACCGCTCTTGTTCTTTTCGATACTAGTGCATCGCATTCATACATATCAAGGGGATTCGTGGATAAGTTTATACTACCAACCCAAACCCTTAGGACCCCTCTCCTAGTGAGTTCACCCGGAGTAGAGTACATGGCTAGCCGATGGTGCGACCAGATACCCCTAACCATTGTCACACATGTTTTTCCGTCCAACCTAATTATCTTGGAGTCACAAGGATTGGATGTGATATTAGGTATGGACTGGATGTCAGAGTATGGAGGAAGTATTGACTGTGCTAGTAAGTCGATTTATCTCACCACCCCGGAGGGAAAAAGGATTAAGTATGTATTTAGGCATGTGCCTAGGAGGAGCCAAGTGAATGCCCTCACGGGAGTTGTTCAGGAGGAAGTGCCTATAGTGCAGGACTACCCGGATGTTTTTCCAGAGGAGTTACCCGGCATGCCACCGGATAGAGACATTGAGTTCTTGATAGAGTTATTGCCAGGTACAGGGCCAATATCCAAGAGACCCTATCGGATGCCCGCAAATGATCTGGAGGAAATTAAGAAACAAATCAAGGAGTTATTGGAGAAAGGTTACATTCGAAGAAGTTCATCACCTTGGGGAGCCCCGGTGCTTTTGGTTGAGAAGAAGGATAAATCCCTGAGGATGGTTGTTGATTATCGAGCTTTCAATGAAGTGACAATTAAGAACAAGTACCCACTGCCGATGATCAATGATCTGTTTGATCAGCTGCAAGGAGCTAAAGTGTTTTCAAAGATCGATCTACGATCGGGATACCATCAGTTGAAGACTCGAGAGAAGGATATACCAAAGACAGCGTTCACCCCACGGTATGGATCATACGAGTATACAATCATGTCATTTGGACTGACTAATGCCCCTGCCTATTTCATGAGCATGATGAACAAGGTGTTCATGGAATATTTGGACAAGTCTGTTGTGGTGTTCATTGACGATATTATGGTATACTCGAAAAATGAAGAGGAGCACAAGGAGCATTTGCGGTTAGTTCTCGAGAAACTCAGGGAACACCAGTTGTATGCTAAGTTTAGCAAATGCGAATTTTGGTTGAAGGAAGTCGGATTCCTTGGACATGTTATATTAGGGGAAGGAATAGCAGTAGACCCCAGCAAGGTTCAGTCAGTCACTGAATGGTTGGCACCCACTTCAGTTAGCGAGATCCGCAGTTTCCTTGGACTCGCAGGATACTACCGGAGATTCATTGAGAACTTTTCCAAGATTGAGAAGCCAATGACTAAACTATTGAAGGACACTAAGTTTAAATGGACAAAAGATTGCGAGGCAAGTTTCCAGGAGTTGAAGAAACGTTTGACTACAGCCCCAGTGCTACCACTGCCAGATATACATAAGGATTTCCAAGTGTATTGCAACGCATCTCGCTTAAGACTTGGATGTGTGCTTATGCAGGACGGAAGAGTTGTTTCGTACGCCTCACGACAACTAAAACCTCATGAGTTGAACTATGCCACGCATGATTTGGAGCTAGCAGCCGTAGTGCATGTGTTGAAGACTTGGAGACATTAACTTATTGGAAACCGTTTTGATGTGTTCACGGATCATAAGAGTTTGAAGTACATTTTCACACAGGAGCTGAACCTTAGGCAGAGGAGATGGATGGAGCTTATAAAGGATTACGACATGAAGCTACACTATCATCCAGGAAAGGCCAATGTCGTAGCAGACGCTTTGAGCCGGAAGAGTTATGCCAATATCCTTGAAAGTAAGGGATTGCCAAAGGAGTTAGAAGAGGATATCATGGAACTTCGATTGGAGATTATTCCAAGAGGTTTCGTTGCAACAATGGAGGTTCAGTCTACATTGTTGGGCAAGATTCGAGAAGCTCAGAAGGATGACAAAGAGATTGCCGAGATAAAGGAGAAGATGAGCAAAGGAAAGGCCAAAGGTTTTCGTGAGGATGAGCACGATACCTTATGGTTTGAGGACCGAGTTTATGTGCCCAATAACCCAGAGATCAGGAAGTTGATACTTCAGGAAGCTCATGACTCACCATACTCGATACACCCCGGAAACACCAAGATGTATTTGGATTTGAAGGAACGTTTCTGGTGGACTGGTATGAAGAAGGATATTGCTGAGTATGTAGCCGTATGTGATGTTTGTCAGAGAGTGAAGGCAGAGCATCAAAAGCCAGCAGGATTGTTACAGCCTATGTCGATACCCTAATGGAAATGGGATAAACTTGGCATGGACTTTATCATCAGATTACCCAGGACCAAATCAGGATATGACTCCATATGGGTAGTAGTTGATCGCTTGACCAAAGTGGCTCACTTTATCCCAGTGAAAACCACCTATACAAGTGCGAAGTTGGCCAAGATATATATGTCCAGGATCGTATGTCTGCATGGAGTTCCGAGGACCATCTATCAGATAGAGGAACACGGTTTACTTCAAAGTTTTGGCATCAGTTGCACCAGACTTTGGGTATGAGATTGGAGTTCAGTACAACATTCCACCCGTAGACGGATGGACAGACCGAGAGAGTCAACCAGATACTGGAAGATATGTTGAGAGCCTGTGCACTAGATTATGGATCTAGTTGGGATGACAACTTGCCTTACGCAGAGTTCTCATACAACAATAGCTACCAAGCCAGTTTAAAGATGGCACCTTTTGAAGCCCTGTATGGACGCAGGTGCAGACCACTGTTGATGTGGGATGAGGTAGGAGACCGACAGTTGTTTGGACCAGACTTGATCAAGGAGTCTGAGGAGAAGGTTAAACTGATTCATGATAGACTGAAGATTGCTCAGTCCAGGCAGAAGAGTTACGCAGATTCAAAACGCAAGGAGGTCACCTATGAAATTGGAGATAGAGTATATTTGCGAGTATCACCCTTGCGAGGAGTGAAACGTTTTGGAGTTAAAGGAAAGTTAGCCCCGAGATTTGTAGGACCATATCGTGTTTTGGAACGGATGGGAGAAGTTGCCTACAAGTTGGAGCTACCTGAGGGATTGTCAGGAGTTCACGATGTGTTTCACGTTTCACAATTGAAGAAGTGTCATGCTGAGATGGCCGATATACCGTTAAGAGATACAATACCCTTGGAGGTGATTCAGTTGGATAGTGATTTGACTTATGAGGAGAAGCCAGTTAAGATTCTTGAGTTTGCCAGCCGAGTCACCCACAGCAAGGTTATCAAGTTTTGCAAAGTTCAGTGGATCGGAGCCACTATACCGAGGATGAAGCCACCCGGGAACGAGAGGATGATCTCCGCAAAGACCACCCGCACCTATTTTCTAGCCAACCCGAATCTCGAGGGCGAGATTCATCTTAAGGGGGGTAGGTTTGTAACATCCCAAATTTTCAATTTGGAATGTTATACATAGGTCATCCATACATATCATATTTTATTGCATTTCCGTTCCGCAATCCTCGAAATCCTAAGCAACTCAAGGACCCTCGGAGAGAGTTGGGGATTTCCCGGTTTTCATATTTGATTTTTATCAAGTAATGAAACGAGGATTTTGATTTTAATTATTTTCTCTCCGAAAAATATTTCACATTTAAAAATATATGAGAGGAGATAATATGACTTCTCCAAAATAATTGAAATATTGGAGGAAAAATATTAAAAATCATTTATTTGATTTTATTCGATTTTATTTGGATTTTATTTGCATTAGAAAAATTGCACGTTTTCAAAATTGCATTTTAGGGCCAAGAAAATGTTCATCTTGTTCTAAATATTTTATTTAGACGGTGAAAATTTGTTTTGGCATTTTTCGATTATTTATTTTATTTTCTAGGATTTTATTTCTGTCGACGAAATTGTTTAAAAAAACTCCCCGCGCCGACTGGGCCGAACCCAGCCGGGCCGCCGGCCCAAGTCGCCGCCGCCGCCTCCCCGCGCGCGAGCGCCGCCCCGCGAGTCGGACTCCGCCTCCGCCGCACCTTGCCCCCTCCTCCAAGTCGCCCCCTCCTATTTATACGCACCACCCCCCCCCATCACACCACCGTGGCTCCATAGCCGCCGCCGCCGCCCGCGCCTGCCGCCGCCGCGCCTCGCTGCCGCCCGCGCCGCCGAGCCCCTCCGCCCCGCCGCCCAACCCCGCCTCACCGGAGCCCCTCGCCGGAGGTACCGCGCCGGATCCCGAGCCGCCGGTTTTTTTGAAGAACCGTTCGGTTTTTTTAGAAACCCTAGTTCTTTTTTATATCGGTTCGCTGGTTTTTCTCGATTCTTCTTTTTAGCAGACGTTTGTCCGTACGTTCGTCATAACGAATGGATTTTTTCCCATTAGTTACAGTTAACGAACGCTCGTTCGTTAGTCTGTTCGTCAGTTTTCTTTTTGTCGGATTTATCCGCGATTATTTTCAATCATGATTTCTGATCCGATCTTAGTTTCTGTTTATCTTTTCGCTCGTTAGTCGGAATCAGGCGATTCAAGCGCCTAGATCTTCGTCTCGAGACCCTCTTTCTGTTTAGCCAACTTGCACAAGTTTTTGCTGCTGTAAAATTTGACCTAGGTCCATATTAGTAAACGGATTTTGTTTCTTTCGCCGTTTGAGTTTCGTTGCTCTGTTTGATTTGATTCTTTTTGCTAACCGGAGTTCTTAAGTTGAACTTTCTGGTCAACCTCTCTTATTTGAGTTTTGCTTGTGCATATTTTCTTGTTGCTTATGTATGTTATTGTTTGCTTGCGATAGAACACCCGGAGTGCGAAGCGTGTTACTACGAGTCTCTAAGTTTCGCGGATCGTCAGCAAGGCAAGTAACACATTGATCATACTCTTTTCATACCTAGTTTTTATGCATTAGTTCCAATCCTCAAACATTGCATGATTAGGATGTCATTAACTTGTGGGATGGGAAGTAGTTGTTGAGGTAGAACCTATTGCCCTGTTACTATCAAACCCTTGGGAGTTACTTCTGCGTGTTGCTTATTGCTATGCTATGCTCGTAGACGTGGTTTGGGTTTGAGTGAAATCCATAACAGATGTGAGATTGTTAATTAATGGTTCAACTTAAGGTGGCAACTTGAATACACATCTAGGTGGATTAAGGCACCTAGGGAATCCAGTGTTGTCTGTTTTTTTGGAAATCCCAGGGTACCCGTGTGATCTTCCTATGGACCGCTATCCAGGCTCAAAGGGAATTGAGATGATTCATGCTAGAAACTTCCGTGTGCAGCCACAAGCTATTATGGGCTCTACCATAGCTGAGTAAGTTACGTGAAGCTCTTGAAGAGGTAGATCAGCAGGTAGTGGGTTTTGTAGGTTTGGTATGGTCTACCCGGAGTAAAGAGTTAATGTTTCTGAAAGACTGTGTCTCGGTCATCCATTTCTCAAACACCATGCAGTGCGAGAAATCTAACGGAGGCGATCGAGTCTTGTGGGGAGAAGTGCGCAAACCTCTACAGAGTGTACAATCTAATCATGGTTAGCCGTGTCCCCGGTTATGGACAATCTTGAGTGTCTAGTACTTGGGTTATCACATGTATCTCATCACTCTTAATTCAATTTGTTGGGTTGTTAAATACTTTAATTGGGATTGAGTTGGGGTTACCTTCTCAATGTTGTTCAACTACCATGATAGTTAAATTAAAATCTATTCCTTTGTTGTAGGGAAAAATTGGCTTTTCGCAAAAACTATAACCATAGAGCTTTCCACCAGCCAAATATGCGTGTAGTGATAGCATTATTCTGTTCTTGCTCTACTGTGTTACTTTGCTAGCATATTCCATGTGCTGACCCGCTCTCGGGCTGCAACGTATTATGTTGCAGACTTTTCAGACGAGGAGTAAGGTTCATTAGGTCGTTGCCGTGCAGCTCAGCTATGCCGTTGGAGTTGATGGACTCACTTATCTTCCAAGCCTTCCGCTGCGCATTAGATGGCCTTAAGCCATGTTATTGTAATGAGTTCTCTTTGGAGACATTTGATGTAATAAGTGTGTGATTGCTACTCTGTTATAAATCCTTCGAGTACTGTGTGTGTCAGCTTTACCGATCCAGGGATGACACTGAAGCACGGAGACTTGACCGTTTGAGGTCTGGTCGCTACATTGGGACAAACATTAATTGCAGCAAATACATTCTCAAACATGTCATTCTCATCAAACATAGCATCCTCAAGCTTGGGCCTTTTCATATCATAAGCATAATCACTCTCATCATTGATAGTATGGATAGCACCAATAGTATAACAATCATCATCACAATTAGTAATAGGAGCAACATCATTTGAGAGGGATACCTCTTTACCTTTACTTCTCCGTCTTTTCTTTTTCTTCTTCACATTATGTGTGGGTTCAATCCTCTTTTTGGTGCTCCTTATTGAGGAGATTGGTTGAATAGAAGGCTCCTCATCGTTACCTGATTCATCATAAGAAATAATAGGAGAATATAGGGAAGTCTCTTCCCTTTCATTAGTATTCTCTTCATCGTCTATTTGTTTTCTTTTCTTTATGTAATTGGCAATATAAGAATTTTCAATGCAATTCACCGCACAATACATATAAATTTCTTCTAGATCAATATCGAGGAATTTCTCAAGGTTATATTCTGGAATATGCTTAGTTTGATGTTTCATTTCTTCATAACCCAAAAGCAAACTTAGTTCATTATGATGTGCAAGGGAAATCAAGTCATCACAATTTTTGGACATGATTCGATCATGAAACAATTTGCATTTGATATTTAAATGACCATGTTTATTGCAAAGTTCACAAGCATGGCTAAGAAAGTTTAAATTTTCAGCACAAACATCTAGCCTTTCTTGCAACCATTTAGTTTCCAAATAGTTATGCCTCTTGCAGAATCTATCCCCTGTTTGGTATGTACTTGCAAACTCTATGCACTCCACAAAAATTGACATGCTTATAAGAGACATTTTCATTATGACTAGTGCAATCATCATTAGTACTATGGATATTCAAGGAGTTCATACTAACAACATTGCAATCATGCTCGTCGTTCAAAGATTTAGTGCCAAACATTTTGTGGACTTCTTCTTCTAGCACATGAGCACAATTTTCCATTCCATCATTCTCACGAAAGATATTAAAAAGATGAAGCGTGTGAGGCAAACTCAATTCCATATTTTGTTTTAGTTTTATTTTATAAACTAAACTAGTGCTAAAACAAGAAACAAAAAGATTCGATTGCAAGATCTAAAGATATACCTTCAAGCTCTAACCTCCCCGGCAACGGCGCCAGAAAAGAGCTTGATGTCTACTACACAACCTTCTTCTTGTAGACGTTGTTGGGCCTCCAAGTGCAGAGGTTTGTAGGATAGTAGCAAATTTCCCTCAAGTGGATGACCTAAGGTTTATCAATCCGTGGGAGGCGTAGGATGAAGATGGTCTCTCTCAAGCAACCCTGCAACCAAATAACAAAGAGTCTCTTGTGTCCCCAACACACCCAATACAATGGTAAATTGTATAGGTGCACTAGTTCGGCGAATAGATGGTGATACAAGTGCAATATGGATAGTAGATAATGGTTTTTGTAATCTAAAAATATAAAAACAACAAGGTAGCAAATGATAAAAGTGAGCACAAACGATATTGCAATGCGTTGAAACAAGGCCTAGGGTTCATACTTTCACTAGTGCAAGTCCTCTCAACAATAATAACATAATTGGATCATATAACTATCCCTCAACATGCAATAAAGAGTCACTCCAAAGTCACTAATAGCGGAGAACAAATGAAGAGATTATGGTAGGGTACAAAACCACCTCAAAGTTATCCTTTCTGATCGATCTATTCAAGAGTCCGTAGTAAAATAACACGAAGCTATTCTTTCCGTTCAATCTATCATAGAGTTCGTACTAGAATAACAACTTAAGACACAAATCAACCAAAACCCTATTATCACCTAGATACTCCAATGTCACCTCAAGTATCCGTGAGTATGATTATACGATATGCATCACACAATCCTAGATTCGTCTATTCAACCAACACAAAGAACTTCAAAGAGTGCCCCAAAGTTTCTATCAGAGAGTCAAGATGAAAATGTGTGCCAACCCCTATGCATAAGTTCACGAGGTCACGGAACTCGCAAGTTGATCACCAAAACATACATCAAGTGGATCACATGATATCGCATTGTCACCACAGATAAGCACGTGCAAGACATACATGAAGAGTTCTCAAATCCTTAAAGACTCAATCCGATAAGACAACTTCAAAGGGAAAACTCAGTTCATCACAAGAGAGTAGAGGGGGAGAAACATCATAACATCCAACTATAATAGCAAAGCTCGCGATACATCAAATTGTATCACCTCAAGAACACGAGAGAGAGAGAGAGAGAGAGAGATCAAACACATAGCTACTGGTACATACCCTCAGCCCCGAGGGAGAACTAATCCCTCCTCGTCATGGAGAGCACCGGGATGATGAAGATGGCCACCGGAGAGGGATTCCCCCCTCCGGTAGGGTGCCAGAACGGGTCTAGATTGGTTTTCGGTGGCTACGGAGGCTTCTGGCGGTGGAAGTCCCGATCTATTCTGCTCTTGGATGTTTTTAGGGTATATGGATATATATAGGCGAAAGAAGTCGGTCAGGGGAGCAACGAGGGGCCCATGAGGTAAAGGGGCGCGCCCAGGGGGTAGGGCGCGCCCCCCACCCTCGTGGTGGCCTCGGGACTCTTCTGGCCCAGCTCCGGTACTCTATGGGCTTCTTCTAGTCCAAAAATGATCTCCGTGAAGTTTCAGGTCAATTGGACTCCATTTGGTTTTCCTTTTCTACGATACTCAAAGTCAACGAAAAAATAGAAACTGGCACTAGGCTGGAGGTTAATAGGTTGATAATATAATAACATGGAACAATAAAAAATTATAGATACGTTGGAGACGTATCATTAATCAAAGATGGTTAAGTTTCCTAGCCATAGACATGCGTTGTCATTTGATGAACGGGATCACATCATTAGAGAATGATGTGATTGACTTGACCCATCCATTTGCTTAGCACTTTGATCGTTTAGTTTATTGCTATTGCTTTCTCCATAAGTTACACATGTTCCTATCACTATGACATTATGCAACTCCCGAATACCGGACGAGCACTTAGTGTGCTATCAAATGTCACAACGTAACTGGGTGATTATAATGATGCTCTATAGGTGTCTCCGATGGTGTTTGTTGAGTTGGCATAGATCGAGATTAGGATTTTTCACTCCGTGTATCGAAGAGGTATCTCTGGGCCCTCTCGGTAATGCACATCACTATAAGCCTTGCAACCAATGTGACTAATGAGTTAGTTACGGGATGTAGCATTACGGAACGAGTAAAGAGACTTGCCGGTAACGAGATTGAACTTGGTATTGAGATACCGACGATCGAATCTCGGGCAAGTAACATACCGATGACAAAGGGAACAACGTATGTTGTTATGCGGTTTGACCGATAAAGATCTTCGTAGAATATGTAGGAACAAATATATGAGCATCCAAGTTCCGCTATTGGTTATTGACCGGAGATGAGTCTCGGTCATGTCTACATAGTTCTCGAACCCGTAGGGTGTGCACGCTTAACATTCGGTGACGATCAGTATTATGAGTATATGTGTTTTGATGTACCGAAGGTAGTTCGGAGTCCCGGATATGATCACGGACATGACGAGGAGTCTAGAAATGGTCAAGACATAAAGACTGATATATTGGAAGCCTATGTTTGGACATCGTGAAGGAAATATTCCCTAGAGGCAATAATAAAGTTATTATTTATTTCCTTATATCATGATAAATGTTTATTATTCATGCTAGAATTGTATTAACCGGAAACATAATACTTGTGTGAATACATAGACAAACAGAGTGTCACTAGTATGCCTCTACTTGACTAGCTCGTTGATCAAAGATGGTTATGTTTCCTATCCATTGACATGAATTGTCATTTGATTAACGCGATCACATCATTAGGAGAATGATGTGATTGACTTGACCCATTCCTTAGCTTAGCACTAGATCGTTTAGTATGTTGCTATTGCTTTCTTCATGACTTATACATGTTCCTATGACTATGAGATTATGCAACTCCCGTTTACCGGAGGAACACTTTGTGTGCTACCAAACGTCACAATGTAATTGTGTGATTATAAAGGTGCTCTACAGGTGTCTCCAAAGGTACTTGTTGGGTTGGCGTATTTCGAGATTAGGATTTGTCACTCCGATTGTCGGAGAGGTATCTCTGGGCCCACTCTGTAATGCACATCACTTAAGCCTTGCAAGCATTGCAACTAATGAGTTAGCTGCGGGATGATGTATTACGGAACAAGTAAAGAGACTTGCCGGTAACGAGATTGAACTAGGTATTGAGATACCGATGATCGAATCTCGGGCAATTGACTGGTCCCGCTGATCGGAAGGTGCGCGATGACATGGTGATCGGCCCCAACCCGCCGCTGTGGCACGACTTCCTTGCCATTGCTGAGGTTAACAGGTTCGTCCCGTTTCACCGCAAGGCAGATCTGCGCCACACCATAGAGGGCCTGCTTCACGAGTCCAATTTCTTTCCAACTGAGGTAGATGACTATCCGCTTGGCATTGGCATTTTTGGGTTTGTGGATTCTGTGGTTAGAGATGCTGTTGTGGGCACAACTTTTGAGCTTGATGAGGATGAGGAAAACATGAACACAGTAGTTTCTTTTGTCCCGCATGATGCTGCTATTAACATGCGCATGACTAGTTACGGGCCTCAGATTTGGATTTTATATGTTGGTTTTCCTCATGACTATCAGACCTCTCACTACATTCATAAGTCTGTTGATAAGTTTGGGGAGTTGATTACCTGGCATAGCTCGCGAGCGGACAGAAAGATTGTGCTGATCAGATGCTGTGTGATTAGCTTGCGTTTAGTGCCAAAGAGCTTTTTTATGCGTCAGATGGGTGGAGAGAGGCATAGCTGGACTGTTTGTGTTACAATGCTAAGAAGCAGTGACTGGAATGCTCAGTTGCCCGAGGTCCCGCCGGCTGGAGAGGATCCACCACCGAAGGATGGTATTCCTCACCCCCTGTATGGACAGGGTCTCACTGCCGAACAACTTTACCAAGCCCAACTGCATAACTGGATGGCACAGAACGCTAGTGCTGATGGGCAGCAGGATGTTCAAGTTAACTGGGGGGAATGGCCTCCTTCTCCTCCTCAAGCTCCACCGGCTCTGTACAACTTTCAGGAGTGGCTTGTTGCAGAAGGGCTACAGGTGCAAGACGGGGTGCTGCCTATCAACAATCTTCAGGATAGCCCTGGAATGGCTTGGAATGATTCTATCTCTGCCTATACTAGCTCTGACTCAAGTGCCACTCTGTCTGACAGTTTTGTTATTGTGCCAGCAAATGTTCTTCACTCCATGATGTCTGGATCTAGCTCTGCTATTGCCCCTGTTATGGCTACTGGAGATAACTCGCTGAATGTACCTGCTTTGACTGCTGCAGAAAATTACAATGTTGTTGCTGTACCAACCAGTGTCAACTCTTTGGCAATTGACCTCTCCCTCTCCTCGAAGGGCTTGCATATTGAGATGACGTCCCAGGGAGATATTGTCTCCTCCATCCTGCTGAATCCTGGAATTCCTTTTGTCAGAATCAACACCTTCCTCACAGCAGCTATAATGCCAATCATTGCTAGTTATGGCCCTTGGAGCACTAGACTTGGTTTTAAAAACAATAGCATTGATGTCAGAGTAGTTCTCTCTGAAGAGAGTGGATCTTTTGTGGTGTCCCAAGCTTCCATGACCACTCATCTTGCTTCCTCGGTCTCCAGCACTAACCTCTTGACTGATCTGTCGGCTTGGTTGCTCCAAGACCAGGATACTGCTGTTACTGATGTGCCCAGGCTAGAAATGGCCTCAAGCATTATCCCTGTGGCGCCAACTTCTGAATCTGTGGGTTTAGGACTTGTGCTTCAGAATTCACCCAGCTCTGCCATTTCGGGTCCTTCAGTGCCGTCTGATGAGGGTCTGGCAGACCTTGCTCTGCCACAAACTGCGGACTTGTCTGTTCCGTCTCGTTATGCTTCAGCTGGGCGTCGTGGAAAGAATGTGGCTCCAGAGTGTGCCATTGTGCTACACAGGAGTGCTCGCTTGAACAAATATGATGGTTTCAAAGTGCCTTCTCTTGCGGACACGTCAACTACAAAGTCCAAGGTCAAGCCAAGGACGGTGCCCTCTACCTCATCTGCTACGATCTCCGACAACAATGAAGCCCCAGCAGCTACTTCACCACCACCGCCTACTCCAATCCAGGTGATTTAGCACATTGGTACTAATCTCTGTGCCATCCCGGCTTCGGAGCTCTCGGAGGAAGCGCTCCTTTCTGACAAGGAGGCGGGACCATCTTTGGCCTCGGTCTAACCTTTTATTTCTTCTATCGCTACATTTTATTATGGTTCTGTTAGTTAATTGGAACGTTCTCTACTGGAACGTCCGGGGTTTGAACTCTGATGCTAAACAGCTAGCCCTGACCAATGCCATAAATTCTAGTGGCTGTGCTGTGCTATGCTTGCAGGAAACAAAAATGGCCTCTTTTCATAATGCTTTCATTAAATCCTGCTGTCCACGACGCTATGATAAATTTGCTTTTGTTGCCTCCCGGGGAGCCTCTGGTGGTCTCGTTACAATCTGGAACAGCTCCATCTTTCATGCAGATATTGTTTCTTCTAATGATTTCGCTCAGGTCATTAATTTCAAATCAATGCAATCCGCTCACCGTTGGACTCTCATGAATGTCTATGGACCTTGTCATGGGGACCAAAGACTTGCATTCATTCAATGGCTTAACCAATTAAACATCCCTGATAATGAAGATTGGCTGTTAGTTGGAGACTTTAATTTCATCAGAAGCCCGGACAACCGCAATAAACCAAGTGGTAATCTTAATGACATGATAACCTTTAATGATTTCATCCGCTCACAAGCCCTCATTGAATTACCTATTAAGGGTCGATCGTTCACCTGGAGCAACATGCAAACCGACCCCCTCTTAGAGCAACTTGATTGGTTCTTTACTAGTGCAAATTGGACCAATTCCTTTCTCAAGACCATGGTTAAACCTCTAGGGAGACCAGTTTCGGATCACATACCTTGTGTTGTAAATATTGAGACCTCCATCCCATGATTAAAGGTGTTCCGTTTTGAATCTTATTGGGTTCAGCATCATGGATTTCATGAGATTGTTCAGCAAGTTTGGGACAGGCCAATTCGGTCTGATAATATGGCCACGGTTCTTTGCAGAAAACTAAAGGCTCTTAGACATGCTCTTAAGGCTTGGAGCAAAGGGATTTCTAGACTTTCGATTGCCATTGAAAACTATAATAAGGCACTTTTTGAACTAGATGAGTTGGAAAACAAACGCACACTCTCATTACCAGAAGCAAACTTGAGGAGGATTCTCAAGTCACATATTCTCTGCCTCCTATCCTATCAACAGCAATATTGGAAAAAACGTTGCACTATACGTTGGGTTAAATTCGGAGATGAGAATTCAAAATTCTTTCAAGCAATGGCTTCGGAACGGATGAGAATTAACAACATTGCCTCCCTAACCAATGATACGGGCATCATCGTGGAGGATCATGCTGGAAAAGAGGCACTCATATTTAACACATTCAAGCAAAGATTGGGTTCGACGTCACATCATGATATGAAATTCGACCTGGATAGAATTATGAAAAAGGTGGACGGGTTAGATGAGCTTACTGTTCCATTCACCACTGACGAGATTGACAGTGTTATTAAGGTCATGCCAGCCGATCGTGCACCTGGCCCGGATGGCTTCAATGGTGCGTTTCTGAAATCTTGTTGGCACATTATCAAACATGACTTCTATAAGCTCTGCAACCAATTTTTTGATGGCAATCTCAATCTTGAAAGCATTAATGATGGTTTTATCACTTTGATACCCAAAAATAATGCCCCATCTTCAGTCAATGATTATAGACCGATCACTTTATTAAATTGCTGCCTTAAAGTCATAACCAAGATACTTGCCAGCCACCTACAAAGAGTGATTCTGCGTATTATTCATCGAAACCAATATGGATTCCTCAAAGGACGCACTATCCAAGATTGCCTTGCTTGGGCATTTTAATACATTTACCAATGCCAGGCCTCTAAGAAAGAAATTGTGTTGCTCAAGCTTGATTTTGCCAAGGCGTTCGACACTATTGATCATGCTGCCATGTTGACAATAATGAAGAATATGGGCTTCAATGACAAATGGCTTGGCTAGGTACAATGCATTTTTGGGTCTGGTAAATCAGTGGTTCTCTTAAACGGTGTACCTGGCCGACAGTTCCATTGTAAATGCAGGGTCCGACAAGGTGATCCATTTTCTCCTCTGGTGTTTTTATTGGCAGCTGATCTCTTACAAGCAGCAATTAATGACGCCTACACTAGAGGAGCAATCCAACTACCATTCCCCTCGACCAATCAAATGGATTACCCAGTCATTCAATACGCAGACGATACTATCCTAGCCATGCCAGCATGCACAACGCAAGCAGTGATCATCAAAGACATTCTCTTGGACTATGCAACATCTATTGGCCTCAAAATAAACTTCCACAAGTCAACTTTGATACCAATTGAGACACGTACAACTACATTGCAACCATCTTCGGGTGTGTGGTGGGCAAAATGCCCTTCACATACCTCGGCTTGCCTATGGGGACAACCAAGCCAACTATGCTAGATCTTTTCCCCCTTGTCTGTCGGGTGGAACACAGGCTTTCGGCTACCCTCAACATGATCTCCTATGGGGGAAAATTGTCACTTCTCAACTCGGTCATCACCTCCCTAATCATCTTTGCTCTTTGTACTCTCAAGTTGCCAGCAAGCATTATTGAACTTTTGGATAAAATCAGACGCAAATGCTTATGGACCAAAAAACGGAGAATGTTGATTCTTGTAACTCTC
The DNA here is from genome assembly GCF_003073215.2 of Triticum urartu. NCBI lineage: Eukaryota > Viridiplantae > Streptophyta > Magnoliopsida > Poales > Poaceae > Triticum > Triticum urartu. The sequence continues at coordinate 492,050,333 of NC_053027.1, read as the reverse complement.
TAGCGGCTTGGGACATGGTCTGCCAACCCAAGGTTTCGGGCGGCCTCAGAGTCATTAACCTCAAAGTACAAAGCGATGCACTCCTGTTAAAATACCTTCACAAATTCTATAACAGATGGGACTTGCCTTGGGTGGATCTGATATGGAACACGTATTTTAGCAACAAGATCCCCCATGCAGCTGACCCGTGCGGATCCTTTTGGTGGCGGGATGTCATGAGACTAATGCCCATCTACCGAGGGATTACCAAAGCCCAAGTCCACACGGGGAAGGACATACTCTTTTGGAAAGATCATTGGACGGATGGTATACTGGCAGAGACACATCCACGGGCTTTCTCTTTCGCCTCACAGGAGGATATTTCCGTTAGAGATTTCTTGGGTGCCACAACTTTACACGAAACGTTTCATTTGCCGCTCTCGGTTCAGGCGCATGCAGAGACTAGAGATCTTCAGAGTATCGTACGTGATATCCAACTAAATGATAGCCTCTCGGGGAATGATAGCTGGATCTGCACTTGGACGACCCAGACATTCTCGGCCAACAAATATTATAACTTTTACTTCAGGGAGGTCCGAGCCCATCAAGCTTATACCTGGCATTGGAAGTCTAAGGTTACAATGAAAATAAAGGTCTTTGGGTGGCTTCTCCTGTCCGACAGACTCAACACCAGAAACATGCTGAAGCGAAGACATTACAACATTGGCAATGACTATACTTGCCCCCTCTGCGATTCCAACGTGGAAGAAACGCTTGAACATCTGTTTTTCGATTGTGCCTTCAGCAAAGACTGCTGGTCTGATATTGCCATAAGTTGGAGCGCTCAAGGTTCACGATTGGATTGGATAAGCATAGCCAAAGATGCATGGAATAAGCCAATGTTCATGGCAATATTCCTACAAGCTACATGGAGCATCTGTAAGGAACGATAGGTTTTTAGAAGAATAACACCCACGAAAACATCCTGGATATCAAGGCTAAAAGAGGACCTCTCTCTCCTAACTCATAGGGTTGGAGAAAAACACACCTCATTTCTCACTTCCTTTATAGCTACTATTTGATCTTCTCCTCCCCCCCATCCCTAAAGGGGCTGGCATGTACAAAATCATAAATTCACTCTTTCTTTAATTTAATTACACAGTAGGAGACTCTCCTACTGTTTCAGGTGTCAAAAAAAATCTCGGGCAAGTAACATACCGATGACAATGGGAACAACATATGTTGTTATGCGGTTTGACCGATAAAGATCTTCGTAGAATATGTGGGAGCCAATATGAGGATCCAGGTTCCGCTATTGGTTATTGACCGGAGACATGTCTCGGTCATGTCTACATAGTTCTCGAACCCGTAGGGTCCGGATGCTTAAAGTTTCGATGACAGTTATATAATGAGTTTATATGTTTTGATGTACCGAAGGTAGTTCAGAGTCCCGGATGTGATCACGGACATGACGAGGAGTCTCGAAATGGTCGAGACATGAAGATTGATATATTGGACGACTATATTCAGACATCGGGATGGTTCCGGGGGTTATCGGATATATACCGGAGTACCGGGGGTTACCGGAACCCCCCCAGGGGTTTAATTGGCCTACATGGGACTTAGTGGAGAAGAGGAGAGGCGGCCAGGGCAGGCCGCGCGCCCCCTCCCCCTCTAGTACGAATTGGACAAGGAGGGGGGCGGCGCCCCCTTTCCTTCTTCTCCTCCTCCTCCTTCCCCCTTCTCCTAATCCAACAAGGAAGGGAGGGAGTCCTACTCCCGGTGGGAGTAGGACTCCTCCTAGCGCGCCCCTCTCCTGGCCGGCCGCCTCTCCCCCCTTGCTCCTTTATATATGGGGGCAGGGGGCACCCCATAGAGACAACAATTGATCATTGATCTTTTAGCCATGTGCGGTGCCCCCCTCCACCATAGTCCACCTCGATAATATCGTAGCGGTGCTTAGGCGAAGCCCTGTGTCGGTAGAACATCATCATCGTCACCATGCCGTCGTGCTGACGAAGCTCTCCCTCAACACTTGGCTGGAACGGAGTTCGAGGGATGTCATCGGGCTGAACGTGTGCTGAACTCAGAGGTTTCGTGCGTTCGGTACTTGACCGGTCGGATCGTGAAGACGTACGACTACAACAACCGCGTTGTGCTAACGCTTCCGCTTTCGGTCTACGAGGGTACATGGACAACACTCTCCCCTCTCGTTGCTATGCATCACCATGATCTTGCGTGTGCGTAGGAATTTTTTTGAAATTACTACGTTCCCCAATAGTGGCATCCGAGCCAGGTTTTATGCGTAGATGTCATATGCACGAGTAGAACACAAGTGAGTTGTGGGCGATACAAGTCATACTGCTTACCAGCATGTCATACTTTGGTTCGGCGGTATTGTTGGATGAAGTGACCCGGACCGACATTACGCGTACGCTTACGCGAGACTGGTTCTACCGACGTGTTTTGCACACAGGTGGCTGGCGGGTGTCAGTTTCTCCAACTTTAGTTGAACCAAGTGTGGCTACGCCCGGTCCTTGAGAAGGTTAAAACATCACTAACTTGACGAACTATCGTTGTGGTTTTGATGCGTAGGTAAGAATGGTTCTTGCTCAGCCCGTAGCAGCCACGTAAAACTTGCAACAACAAAGTAGAGGATGTCTAACTTGTTTTTGCAGGGCATGTTGTGATGTGATATGGTCAAGGCATGATGCTATATTTTATTGTATGAGATGATCATGTTTTGTAAACGAGTTATCGGCAACTGGTAGGAGCCATATGGTTGTCGCTTTATTGTATGCAATGCAATCGCCCTGTAATGCTTTACTTTATCACTAAGCGGTAGCGATAGTTGTAGAAGCATAAGTTGGCGAGACGACAACGATGCTACGATGGAGATCAAGGTGTCGCGCCGGTGACGATGGTGATCATGACGGTGCTTCGGAGATGGAGATCACAAGCACAAGATGATGATGGCCATATCATATCACTTATATTGATTGCATGTGATGTTTATCTTTTATGCATCTTATCTTGCTTTGGTTGAAGGTAGCATTATACGATGATCACTCACTAAATTATCAAGGTATAAGTGTTCTCCCTGAGTATGCACCATTGCAAAAGTTCTTCGTGCTGAGACACCACGTGATGATCGGGTGTGATAGGCTCTACGTTCAAATACAACGGGTGCAAGCCAGTTTTGCACATGCAGAATACTCGGGTTAAACATGAAGAGCCTAGCATATGCAGATATGGCCTCGGAACACTGAGACTGAAAGGTCAAGCGTGAATCATATAGTAGATATGATCAACATAGTGATGTTCACCATTGAAACTACTCCATCTCACGTGATGATCGGACATGGTTTAGTTGATATGGATCACGTGATCACTTAGAGGATTAGAGGGATGTCTATATAAGTGGGAATTCTTAAGTAATATGATTAATTGAACTTAAACTTATCATGAACTTAGTACCTGATAGTATCTTGCTTGTCTATGTTAATTGTAGATAGATGGCCCGTGTTGTTGTTCCGTTGAATTTTAATGCGTTCCTTGAGAAAGAAAATTTGAAAGATGATGGTAGCAATTACACGGACTGGGTCCGTAACTTGAGGATTATCCTCATTGCTGCACGAAAGAATTACATCCTGGAAGCACCGCTAGGTGTACCACCTGCACCAGCAACTGCAGACATTGTGAATGCCTAGCAGTCGCATGTTGATGACTACTCGATAGTTCAGTGTGCCATGCTTTACGGCTTAGAACTGGGACTTCAACGACGTTTTGAACGTCATGGAGCATATGAGATGTTCCAGGAGTTGAAGTTAATATTTCAAGCAAATGCCCGGATTGAGAGATATGAAGTCTCCAATAAGTTCTACAGCTGCAAGATGGAGGGGAATAGTTCTGTCAGTGAGCATATACTCAGAATGTCTAGGTACTACAATCACTTGATTCAACTGGGAGTTAATCTTCCGGATGATAGCGTCATTGACAGAATTCTTCAATCACTGCCACCAAGCTACAAGAGCTTCGTGATGAACTATAACATGCAAAGGATGGATAAGACGATTCTCGAGCTCTTCGCAATGCTAAAGGATGCGGAGGTAGAAATCAAGAAGGAGCATCAAGTGTTGATGGTCAATAAGACCACCAGTTTCAAGAAAAAGGGCAAAGGGAAGAAGAAGGGGAACTTCAAGAAGAACGGCAAACAAGTTGCTTCTCATGAGAAGAAACCCAAGTCTGGACCTAAGCCTGAGACTGGGTGCTTCTACTGCAAGAAGACTGGTCACTGGAAGCAGAACTGCCCCAAGTATTTGGCGGATAAGAAGGATGGCAAGGTGAACAAAGGTATATGTGATATACATGTTATTGATGTGTACCTTACTAATGCTCGCAGTAGCACCTGGGTATTTGATACTGGTTCTGTTGCTAATATTTGCAACTCGAAACAGGGGCTACGGATTAAGGAAGATTGGCTAAGGACGAGGTGACGATGCGCGTGGGAAATGGTTCCAAAGTCGATGTGATCGCAGTCGGCACGCTACCTCTACATCTACCTTCGGGATTAGTTTTAGACCTGAATAATTGTTATTTGGTGCCAGCGTTGAGCATGAACATTATATCTGGATCTTGTTTGATGTGAGACGGTTATTCATTTAAATCAGAGAATAATGGTTGTTCTATTTATACGAGTAATATCTTTTATGGTCATGCACCCTTGAATAGTGGTCTATTCTTATTGAATCTCGATAGTAGTGATAGACATATTCATAATATTGAAGCCAAAAGATGCAGAGTTGATAATGATAGTGCAACTTATTTGTGGCACTGCCGTTTAGGTCATATCGGTATAAAGCGCATGAAGAAACTCCATACTGATGGACTTTTGGAACCACTTGATTATGAATCACTTGGTACTTGCGAACCGTGCCTCATGGGCAAGATGACTAAAACGCCGTTCTCTGGAACTATGGAGCGAGCAACAGATTTGTTGGAAATCATACATACAGATGTGTGTGGTCTGATGAATATTGAGGCTCGCGGCGGGTATCGTTATTTTCTCACCTTCACATATGATTTAAGCAGATATGGGTATATCTACTTAATGAAACATAAGTCTGAAACATTTGAAAAGTTCAAAGAATTTCAAAGTGAAATTGAAAATCATCGTAACAAGAAAATAAAGTTTCTACGATCTTATCGTGGAGGAGAATATTTGAGTAACGAGTTTGGTCTTCATTTGAAAAAATGTGGAATAGTTTCGCAACTCACGCCACCCGGAACACCACAGCGTAATGGTGTGTCCGAACGTCGTAATCGTACTTTACTAGATATGGTGCGATCTATGATGTCTCTTACTGATTTACCGCTATCGTTTTGGGGTTATGCTTTAGAGACGACTGCATTTACGTTAAATAGGATACCATCAAAATCCGTTGAGACGATGCCTTACAAACTGTGGTTTGGCAAGAAACCAAATTTTCGTTTCTTAAAGTTTGGGTCTGCGATGCTTATGTGAAAAAGCTTCAACCTGATAAGCTCGAACCCAAATCGGAAAAATGTGTCTTCATAGGATACCCAAAAGAGACAGTTGGGTACACCTTCTATCACAAATCCGAAGGCAATACTTTTGTGGCTAAATTCAGAATTTTTCTAGAGAAGGAGTTTCTCTTGAAAGAAGTGAGTGGGAGGAAAGTAGAACTTGATGAGGTAACTGTACCTGCTTCCTTATTGGAAAGTAGTTCATCACAGAAACCGGTTTCTGCGACACCTACACCAATTAGTGAGGAAGTTAATGATGATGATCGTGAAACTTCAAATCAAGTTGTTACTGAACCTCGTAGGTCAATCAGAGTAAGATCCGCACCAGAGTGGTACGGTAATCCTGTTCTGGAAGTTATGTTACTAGACCATGATAAACCTACGAACTATGAAGAAGCAATGGTGAGCCCAGATTCCGTAAAATGGCTTGAGGCAATGAAATCTGAGATGGGATCCATGTATGAGAACAAATTATGGACTTTGGTTGACTTTCCCGATGATTGGCAAGTCATTGAGAATAAATGGATCTTCAAGAAGAAGACTGACGCTGGCGGTAATGTTACTATCTATAAAGCTCGACTTGTTGCGAAAGGTTTTCGACAAGTTCAAGGGATTGACTACGATGAGATCTTCTCACCCATAGCGATGCTTAAGTCTGTCTGAATCATGTTAGCAATTGCCGCATTTTATGATTATGAAATTTGGCAAATGGATGTAAAAACGGCATTCCTGGATGGATTTCTGGAAGAGAGTTGTATATGATGCAACCAGAAGGTTTTGTCGATCCAAAGGGAGCTAACAAAGTGTGCAAGCTCCAGCGATCCATTTATGGACTGGTGCAAGCTTCTCGGAGTTGGAATAAATGCTTTGATAGTGTGATCAAAGCATTTGGTTTTATACAGACTTTTGGAGAAGCCTGTATTTACAAGAAAGTGAGTGGGAGCTCTATAGCATTTCTGATATTATATGTGGATGACATATTGCTGATTGGAAATAATATAGAATTTCTGGATAGCATAAAGGGATACTTGAATAAGAGTTTTTCAATGAAAGACCTCGGTGAAGCTGATTATATATTGGGCATCAAGATCTATAGACACTACAAAAAAATATACTTCCGTGATGATACGTGTTTTTCACAGTAGGTCGCATTTTCTGTCATGCATGTACATCCATGACAAATTTATGACAGAATCAAGATAGTCATACCTGTGCTGTCGTAGAAGTGTTCCATGACATTGCCAAAATTATCATCACGGAAGTGTCCACTTCCATGACGATAAATCGCATGTCACAGAAGTGCTTTCGTCAAGGGTGACCGACACGTGGCATCCACCATAACGGAACACCGTTAAGCTATCAGCTCGGATTTTGGATCTGATAACCCGTTAACAGCCACGACCAATGCCGATTTTCCACGTGTAAAATTCTCATTGGCTGACGGATCCATGCGTCAGCTCCGCGTTGGCACAGGTGTCACTCATCCAATGGTCGAGATGGGCCTATGATATGTTGACACATGGACCGGCTCAAAACTGGCCCACAAAGATTAAATGGACCAGCCCAACCAAAGGCCCATAAGATTTAGCGGACCATAATGGGCCGGCCCAGCTAAAGGCCCACAAAATTTAGCGGACCATAATGGGCCAGCACAGCTAAAGACCCATACGATTTTGCAGACCATAATGGGCCGGCCCAGCTAAAGGCCCACAAGATTTTGCGGACCACAATGGGTCGGCCCAGCTAAAGGCCCACAAGATTCTGCCGACCATAATGGGCCGGCCCAGCTAAAGGCCCAACATTCTCTGTCAAATCGGCCCGTCAACGGCCTGTCCTAAACTTGTCATCAACGCGGCCCATGGTCACTTCTGGCCCGTTAATAGTCTGCTAAGTAATTGGGCCGAATTACGGCCCGGTGTATTTCCGGCCTGTTAAAGGTCTGGCTTCATTTGGGCCCATTTACAGGCCATCAAAACTTTCGGCCCATAAACGACCGTGAAGGATTTGGGTCATATTCGGCCATGTCTGACATTCGGCCTATTAGAGGCCCACTATAGCTTTGGGCCACTTTCGGCCTGTTGTCATTTTCGGCCTGTTAACGCCGGACGTAAACCATGGGCCATATGTGTCCCAACGTCATATCGGGCCCATTAACGACCCATATAAAAATGACGATAATCTAGCCCGACCGAAGTTCCGGCCTGTTAAAGGCCCGTGTATTAGGTCAGCGCATTTACGGCCTATCCGAATTTCGGCCTGTTAAAGTCCAGTGGGTTATTTGGCACAATCAGGGCCCAATCTCACTTTCAGTCCATTAAAGGCCCACTTATTTTATGGGCTCGAGATATTTACACCTGTAAACAGTCTATTTTTACTGAGGGCCCAAATTATGTTTAGGCCTGTTAAAGTCCCACTATGGGCACAGGCTTACCAGAAAAATATGAAAGCTTATGCTGATTTAGACCCAGATATTTTTAGTGGGCTACATGCCAATTTCGGCCCGTAATCGTTTTTAGCCCAATTGGAATGGTCCCGACGAATGTTGGCATGTTGGGCTCCTACGAAGCTTTCGGCCGAATACATTACTAAGATAAACCTACACTATACAAAAATAGCGTCGTAATTACTGCAGCCTGAGGCAGCATCATAAATGTTGTATCACAACAAAATAAATTCCAACCATACAACAAAAGGCTTGTTGGCATAAAGTTTACAGTCCTTCCAGATAAAAGCACCATCAGATGTATAGAAGCACAGATCATTTGACCTGAGTGCTAATGTTTCAGGCTGTAGAATCTGATGGAGCAGCACGATCTCCACCTTTTCCGCCATTGCTCTTGAACAACGAAGCGAATGTCTGATAGTCTGGTTTCAAAACCATTCATATCTTGACGGCATTTCTCAACCACTATTCTTGTTTCCGAAACAACGTCCATTAGGGATTGGACTTGTGTCTGGAGCACAGATATATCACTCTGTCTAGTAGGAAGTTTTTGTTCAGTAGGCATTTGGACGAGGTTACCTTGACAACCAACCCAGAATTATGCAGGAAGGTGTTTTTTGCACTATTAGTGGAGAGATACTGATGCACTGCAGCAAGAGGTGACATTGTGCCTGTAGTAGCCTCGTCACCTTTAGGTGGTTGTGGCTCTTCAATCATTTGTTCCATAGCTTCCTGAAAGTTTGAACTTGTAGATTAGTGTACCAGATAAGTTACTAATGAGACAAAAACAAACAAAGTAGGTTAAACGTTTATACATAACTGATTTTGGTGAACTACTGTAATACATTAGCATGTATTGTAGTGCCAACTACATAATAAAATCACTTTCGGAACATATGTCCATGTAGCATGCCTACTGTATTGTCTATTTCCTCGCATTCGTTGGCATCTAAGGATAAAGAGACATGGTTTAAAGTAGGATGAACATAGTATGACATCATTCATATCATGGGCAAACAGATATAAAACAAACAGGCTATTTTATCATTGTGTGCGCACGTGAACATAACAACTAGATTACAGATCAAGACCAAAAGAATATCCTTCATCTCTTTTAAACCATGTAAGGTGAAATGATACGTTAAGACAACTGTGAATAAAAGTGAACAGAGTAACTGACTTTGGCTGCAAACCAAGTAGTTAAATGAACACATCACAGTACCAATCAGTTCAAGGCAGGAGGAGTAAGGACTTACAACAGCGGCTTGAACTGGTGTGCTCATGCCCTTCATCTTGCTGGTGTGGCAATCCTTGAAGATTTGCACTGCATTCGGTTCAGGTTCTTTTTGGTCCACACGGGATTTCCTCTATATTTGAAACAAGTCAATATAGATACAATAATATGGCACAAAAAAGAAGGAAGTAGCAGCTATTTACAAGAGCCTCGCAATGTGCAATATAGCTACGAGATCCCGTGGTCTGTTGAAATTTCACTTTAGGACGGTTGGTTTTGTTCTTCCAACAGTTAGCCTAGAAGAAGATACACTTGTAAGGCACATACATAAATACAAGTTCAATATGTGGTCTAATCAAATACATATAGCCTACTTGATACTTTGGATCAGACCAATGTTTAACGAGGGCTGTCCAGTCTTCATCTGTAACATATTCCACTGGAGATGTTTGGGAGATTTCATTGTTAGCCTTGCCTTCAAAGTGAGATTTTCTAAGGTGGTACCGATACTATCGCAGAGCAGACTAAAAAACATGAGTGCATGCTTGTCTAGTTGCATCATCTTTCGGATCCAACTTGAACCTCATCTGTTGAAAAAAGAATGTGAGTCTTATTAGGAGGAAGCTAGAAAGTATGGGACAGAGCAAGACAATATTACTAATTGCAATGAATAACATTACTTACGGATAAATGGTCAAGGAAGGTGTTAAACTGGGTATTGTCTTTCTCATTCTTGTACTGGATCCACGTTGGGAGGATACGTGCATGACACCTAATGGCAATGGCTGCCTCTGATACTAACTTGGCTGACTCTGTAGTATCATGTGGCCTTTTTAAACCTGCCTCAAAATGGATCTCCATTCTTCCTCCTTTAGATTTTGTTAATCTGTCAAGCATTATCCCTGATGTCTGTTTTCGCTTGCGCCGTGGTGCTAGTTCAACAACGAATATGGAAAGTGTTAGTGTACATCAAACTGTGAGAGTACATATAAAGGAGCATGCAACTGCAACTTGACTCGGTCAGGTACCGTCTTGGTGTTGATGCTCATGAGGTTCATCTGATCTTGCCAAGTCCTGTTGTGTCAGCAGTGCTTCGGAAGTAGTGTTAGGTGTGAAGGAAGCTTGGGAACTGGCCAGTTCCGGAGCAAATGAACGAGTAACAGGTTGAGATGCTGGTACAGTTGAAGCGGATGCTGCAGATGGTGGAGCAGGTGATACTATGTTTGTAGATTTAGCCGGTGGACTTGGACCTTCTACTGCACTATAAGTACCAGCAGAATCTCGACGGCAGAACCTTTTCCGTTTCACCCGACTAGTAACAGCACTCCCTACTATATTATTTTCCTTGCTCTTTTTTGACTTTGCCATGTCAAGCTGTACCCACAACACAAAAGAATAAAATCACTCTTCAGAACTCATTGATGCATGATACAGACAAGCAATACTTTGATGTAAGACAACCGTATGAGGATGGAATATGTAAGAAAAACAGGACGGCATGACATATTAATAGCTACGATGTGCAAACTAAGCAGAAGGATTTTCAAGAAAATAGAAGTAATGCAAGCTAGACACCATATGAAAGATGCAACCAATATTACTCTACCAAGTTAAAAGTGTCTTGTCATAAGTGGCAATTTGAAAAATTAGAAGCAGTACAACATAGAAATCAATGCAAGATGCAACCACTATCAAACTGCCATGTTAAAAGTGTCCAATCATGAGTGACTAATGTGGGATACACAACAGTAGTACTTTGATGTAAGAACATTGTATGATAGATAGATGCAGTGTATTCTAGACACAGAAAGCCATGTCATATGCACATGTATAACGTATAAACTCAGCAGGTGCAATTTAATCAAAATAGAAGAAATACAGGCTAGACAACATATGCAACATGAAACCAATTATCACACTATCAACTTAGAGCAAGCACCTGTGATGGTGGAGTACGGGAGATGAACTCATCATGTAGACTTGGGACTTCAACTTCATTAGCAGTAGCAGTGGCAAATCTAGAGAGTCTCTGTTTGCATCGGTGCGGAGGACCACCAACATCCCCTAACTTACTCTTTTCCTTCCTATTTTCTGATATTGCCTTATGAAGTCAAAACCACAAGAAGATGAATAAAATTAGCTCTGCATAACTGGTTGATGCATGATACAGACGAACACTACTTTGATGTAAGGCAAGCGCAGGATAGGAGGATGGAATATATACAAAAAAAGACAGTGTTTCATATTCACACGTACGACAGGAGGATGGAATATGTATGAAAAATAAGTAAGCGGAAGGCATTTAAACAAAATTAGAAGAAATGAAAGCTAGGAACCATATGAACATGCAACCAATATCACTCTATCAGGTAAAAAGTGTCTCGTTGTAAGTGCCATTTCAAGAAATTAGAAGCAGTACAAGCTAGAAGACAATGCAAGATGCAACCTACATCACAGTCCCAAGTTAAATGTGTCTTATGGGTAAGTGATCGTTGCAGGTATAAGTTGTAAGCTACGCAGATGCAATTCAACATGATAAGAAGCACTACAAACTAGACATCATACGGAAAACGCAACCATGTATAACAGTTCCAAGTAAGAGCAAGCACCTGTGATGGTGGAGTAGGGGAGATGTGCTCATCATGTACACGTATGTTCTAGAAACAGGAACACGTGTCATATTCACAGGCATTATGTGTAAAGTAAGCAGATGTAATTCAAGTTAGAAGCAATACAAGCTAGACATCATACGCAACATGCAACCACATATAATAGTGTCAAGTTAGAGCAAGCACCTGTGATGGTGGAGTAGGGGAGATGTGCTCATCATCTACACAGCTACGTTGACTGTCCAGCCTTGTGTTGTCTTGCGAATCTAGTTGGGAGGATGGCAGAGTAGAATATGTAGAGACCCCCTGTTTGAGTTGCTCCGAAGGACCACCATCATCCACTGCCGGACTAATTTCCTTCAGCTGTAATGATTTTGCATTGTGAAGTCAAACCGATAAGAAAAAGGAATAAAATTCGCTCTTCAAAACTCATTCATGCATGACTGACGAACACTACTCAGATGAAAGGCAAACACATGATGCGAGGATGGAATATGTATGAAAAACAGGATGGTGTGACATATTCACACCTATGATGTGGTAACTAAGCAGAAAGCATTTCAGCAAATTAGAAGCACTGCAAGCTAGACACCATATGAAAGATGCAACCAATATCAATCTGCCAAGTTCAAACTATATTGTGTTTCAACAAATTAGAAGCAGTACATGCTAGAAATCATATGCAAGACACAACCAATATCATAGTGGCGACTTAAAGGTGCCTTATCATAAGATATAGTATGTACCAAAAACAGGAAAGCATGTCATATTCACATGTATCATGTGTAAGCTAAGCAGATGCAGTTTACACTAATTAGGAGCAATACAAGCTAGACACCATATGCAACATGCAACCAGATATCACACTGCCAAGTTAGAGCAAGCACCTTGGATGGTGGAGTAGGGGAGCGGAGACTTGGACCTTGTAATGCACTATCAGTACAAGGAGAATCGGTACAGATGCTCCGTTTACGTTGCTGGAGAGGACCACCATCATCGCCTTCCTTACTATTTTCCTTCCTCTTTATTGATTTTGCCTTGTCAAATCAAACCCACAAGAAAAAGGAATAAAATTTGCTCTTCAGAACTCATTGATGCATGATACTGACGAACACTACTTTCATGTAAGACGAACACTACATATCACACTGCCAAGTAAGAGCAAGCACCTGCGATGGTGGTGTGGGGGAATTGCGGTGATCAACTAGAGAGCTACGTTGACTATCTTCATTTAGCCTTGCTGTTTCTTGAGAATCATGTGGGGAGGATGACACTGCACTCTTTAAACGAGTATGGCGTCTCACAGAAACCCACCCGGCTGACTGTCTCATCATAAGTGATTGACGAGGGATACAAAAGAGCATTAGTTTGATGTACAAACAAGGTTAATGGACATATTTAGTATGTATCAAAAACAAGAAGGCATGTCATTATCAAAGGTATAATGTGTAAAGTAAGCAGATGCAATTTAACCAAATTGGAAGCAATACAAGCTAGACACCATATGCAACATGCAACCACATTTGACAGCGCGAAGTTAAAGCAAGCACCTCGGATGGTTGTGTGTGGCAATTGAGATCATCAACTGCAGAGCTATGTTTACTGTCTCCAACTGCTGACACTGCACCCGTTAGAGCGCTGGAACGCTTAGTGCTTATCTTCAAATTACACTGGAGCGACTTCTGTCTTTTCTTTTCTGCATTCATCAACACTGCGTCAGAGTCTGAAATACCCATGCATAAAAAAACAATAGTGTGAGTATGGCTGAAGTGTGTGCACAATTAGTATAGTGTAAAGGTAGCAGATAGCAGGTCGGTGAGAAATAAATGACGGGAGACATATGATAGCTCTACAACATGCATGGCACACTAAATTACTACAGGATTCTATGAAAATAACAGTCGACTAAAAGCAAATAGGTCAGTCCATTTTTTCTGCACCGTCCGATGTACAAAGAACGGGCAGATTGCCTTCATCTACCTCCAGCGAGTCAGTGTTGACGATCTTCCTCGAAACGCCAGCGACCACCGGCCCAGTATTCCTCCCCTGCATGCGCCCTCCCCTCGACCTCACCGCACCGCCGTGCTTGGCACCGCCCCCCGGCCATCCATTAAAGCCCCGCCGACCTCCAGATCAGGTGCAAGCAGCTCCTGCGCCCCACACCCCTATGATAGACACCGATGCGCTGCTTCCCGGGGAACAGGCGGACTAGGTGCTCCGCGCGCCTAAGCGGGTGCTGCTTCTTTTAATTGTGTTTCGACTAACCTTGAATTGAAATCCAGGCAGGCTACTGACCTCTAGCAAAGGAGAAACAGTAAAAGGGAGGAAACCTTGTGCATTTAGTATCACGAAGAAGATGCAGTAAGAAGCGCTCAACTAGTTTCTTTCATGGGATGAATACGGTGTGAGCGGAGACGTAAGATTTACACGAATAAGGGAAGAGGAATAGCTCTTTCTGCTGGCAGTGCTATGTCCTCCTGTTTTTCCGATGATATTCTTGTTGTTCGCCGGAAACCAGAAGTTGTGGAGGACGGTGCAGCCTTGGACGAACCCATGGCCAAGTTGTTGAGTGTGGTGCGGTGGCCGTCTGTCGGCGGCGGGGAAGCAGATCCGAGGCGGCGAACGATAGCGTAGCGGCAACAGCTCCGGTGCGGTGGACGGTTGCGACAGTGTAGCCACAGCAGTGAGGCGCAGGACGGCGTGGTCGGAGTGGTTCTGGTACGGCGCATGTCGGCGTCAGCATCGTGGAGGCAACTCTGCCTCGGCTTCAGCTGCTAAGTCCTTGAGGGCGTTTTGGTTGCGGTTGCGTTGGACGGCGACGTTGGGGTACCGGCTCCGACGTGATTGGCCGCTATGGGGTGGAGGATGGAGGAGGCTGGGATTTCACGGCTAGTGGAGAGGGCGTTTTCGCGCCCACGGAGTATGAATGGGGAAACGGAGGGAGGCGGGAACTAAGGGGGGAACAATGTTTCGGTTTGAGACGCGCTTGTTTGAAATTTGGGGAAAGTTACAAACTTCCCCCCATCTAAAATTTCGGACATATTACGAGTTGGGGTAGGACAGTCAGGTGTCCCAAATGTGGGCGGGATAGATTTCGGCCGAGCGCATGGGTAGGCGCCCACAGTGTATGAATGCTTCTCTGGCGTCTTGGTGAAGTTACAAACCTACCCCGGTTTAGACCTTTGGACATCTGGCCGATAGGCTACACGTGCCAGAGTCAGGACAGTAATTTCCTACCACCAAAACATTAGTCTCGCGCGGTTTCGGGTGACCAGAGGCCTATTTGGCGCTTCGTTCAATATTTGGGAGCAGAAGCATTAACGTTTTCGGTTCTCTTGAATTGAACTTTCAGGATTTGTCAAACTTCACAAATCTTTACTCTTGAAAATCCTAAAGCTACGATTGGAATGGAGGGGGTACATTTGAATATACATTGTACACGAGTATATATTAAAAAATATGCAACTTACCTCAGTTCATGCATGGTTCCAGATATAATCTCCTTGGTTGCAAAAAAAAGTTAGATATGCGTATGAA
The DNA here is from genome assembly GCF_003073215.2 of Triticum urartu. NCBI lineage: Eukaryota > Viridiplantae > Streptophyta > Magnoliopsida > Poales > Poaceae > Triticum > Triticum urartu. The sequence goes on along the minus strand of NC_053027.1, from coordinate 492,034,984 downwards.
TATATATAGCATGTTCAAACTCACAACAAAGATTGATGCCCCCTTTTACATCTGATTTACAAATTCCATTATCTCAGGTTCAAATAGATGAATGCACTTCCAATGAATTCGAATCTTCAAAACCCCCTTTATGTTGAATTCGACATGTATTCTATTTCGTAGCTAGCAATTTGGAATGTATCCATGCAAGTGACAAATGTATAAAGTGCTTCACACTAACAACATGGAGTGCACTAATTAATGTTTATATATGAATTGCAAAAGCATCCATTGCCTGTATTTCAAACCGCTCTCACTCTATGGATCGATAATATGAAATAAACACATGCACATGCTAGAATTCAATTGCAGTTGAAGAAAGAGCCTACTCCTGGTACTGTATATTAGTGATAGGGGTGTGTACAAAGTACACGTGAATACCAGACATTATGCGTGTGTGTATACTATCGATGAACTAGCCCCCAAGCTTGTATAACATACTAAGGGCCTAGGGTTACAAATCATATATAGTCGGCTTATCACCAGTGGGGATAGAGTCCTCCGCGACTCTGGTAGCTTCGTGTTGTACGCCGAGTCCTCCACATGGGTCTTCGTATAACACGTCTCGGTCCAACCTATATGTGGCGCGGGATGGAACCGACCCATGAGTCTTCATGTTGACCCACCACAACTAGAAATGATGTGCCCACCACACCACACACGCAATCGACCACTAAGAAAATAAGCATATACAATAGTACAATGGTATCTAGCTCACGATACGTCTCCATATTTTGTTGATGACACTGACGGACTTTGCATTTGATGCGTGCTCCGTATTTTGTTGACGACACGTACGGTCATTGTATTTGAAGCGAAAGCACGATATGGTCACTGCACTTCAGAATAAGCTCATCACGGTCACCACATACGTTTTGTCGTGCTAACCAACATGTGGTTGGATGGTTAGAGGACAGTGGTTTCTCGAGCCCACCAAGGTTAAAGTCCCGGTGCTCGCATTTATCTTGTGTTAATTTCAGTATTTTCCGGCGACGTACGTTCAGTGGGAGGAGACGTTCCACTCGACTACGAGGCACCTATGGTGACTTCGTAAAATCTAAAGATCATATATGCTGGCCCACTCTCTCGAAGGTGCTCATAGGGGTAGGGTTCGCGTGTGTGTGCTTATAGCGGTGAGTGCTTGCGCATATATATGAGCCCTTGCATCTATACCGTGTTAAACAAATACATATCATGATTATACGGTCATTGGCTCACCCGTACAACTCCGTATTTTGTTGATGACACAATCAATTGACCAGTCAAATGTTCCACGCGGCGCAACTAGTGTTGCACCATCGGGGCGCGTAACCATGGGGCCCACCTGTCAGCCCATATATGAAAGAAAGAAATGGTAGTTTGAGTCTGCACTGTGTTAATAAAATAGGAGTACATTTAGGGTGATCATACGATCACTAGCTCACCATACAGCTCCGTAATTTGTTGATAACATGATCAATTGACTAGTCAAACGGTCCACATTCAGCAGCGCACATTACCATAGGGCCCACCCGTCAGCACGTATATGAAGGACAGAAATGGTAATAAATTAGTGGTCGGTGGATATTCAAAGTCGTGAGACCTCTGGTTGGCAGTAACCGGTGGTTGGGGCGCGTTCATTGGGCGGTGGGGTGGGGATCCCCAGAGAAAAAGCTCGGCGGGGGGGGGGGGCTAAAGGGATGGCCGGTGCGGCGGCGGACCGGCGGCGGGGAGTGGTTTCGGGGAGGGCCGGCCGGCCGCGGGTGGCGGGGGCTGGCTGTTCGGCCGGTGGTGGCTGGCGGCTCAGGGGGGTGGAGTTTGATGATAAACTGGAGGCCCTTGATTTAGTATCCAACGGTTGGAAAATCTAAGGACCAGAGATGAAAAAGTCAGTCGACTGACGTGTAGCCTCACCCCGCACGTACACATGCACGCATGCAAGACACGCACGCATGTAGGCGTGCAACACTGACACGTACACATGCATGCATGCCGGCGTGCAACACTAACACGTACACATGCACTCACAAACACATGCACGTACGCACCCATGCATGCAACACTGAAACGTACCCTTGCACGCATGCAACACTCGCACGCCTGCATGCACACAGCACACGACGCAAGACACACGTTCAACCTATGCGTGCATGCACCCTTTGTTAAGGACATGGATTGTTACGGGTATTAATCAATCTTATTTGTGATAAGCAGAACATTGATGTTTGCAGCGGTCTTTATGAATCACAACGTATCGAACGGGCTATCAACATAGTAGGCTTATCTACATGAAAAAGATGACGTCACACTCAATGAACAATCATCGGTTTATGAAATGCCCGCTTCTGACCGCCCTGGCCCACCAAAGGTTCGTCTACTGTGCGCTGCCTGTGTTGGGTCACTGACATGCATGCCATGCACCCAAAGAGCCCACATGTCAGTGGAAGAATGGCGCGGTGTCCTAGGTCAGAGTCGAGGGCGCCACTCGCGGCACGCCCGGCTGAACACGCCTCCGTGCCGCATTCAAACGCCTCCATGAAACCCGCCCGTGTGGAAGCCGAGAAACCCACTCTGGACACACGTCCGTCCATGACCGGGCTGGCATTAAACGCAACGCCGGCCGAGATCCTCCCGTCCGCCATCTATTTAATCTCCTATTTAAACGAGGCCAAACGCCGGCCAAGAATCGCACACCTCCGCCGCTCCCCTATCTCCTCCACCATTTTGTCCACTCTTACAATGGCTTACGAAGAGTAGTTATTTCGCATCCAAGCCGGCTGGGTAGCCCGCCGGATACGAGCTATGCAGCTCACTGATCCACCTCCCTCCCCTCGCCCGACGGCGCGCGGTTCAGCAACTCGCCGCTCCAGGCCAGCTTGACGAGGAGCGGCGCACGGGCGTCGTTGCTGCTGTCCACGCCACCGCCTCATACCGCGTCTCCCGTTTCTGTGGCCGAGACTCCCATGCCGGCGGCCGCGCCATGCAAGCAGCGACAGAAGCTGGGTGCGTGGAGAGCGATGAGTCGATGGCCAGCGCCTCCGCGTCCGCCGCCATCATCAAGGAGAAGTAGAAGACGGGAGGCCGCCGCCGCTTGGGTCCCATGAAGGCCACCGCGGAGGCGACGCCGGCGTACAAAGCAGGTGTCTTGCTGGATCCTTTTTTGCGAGGACCTTCGTCGACCCCGCATGGGCTCCACGGAAGAGGGGAATGAAAGGATGAACTCGAGCCGGTGCCGGCCATGGCAAAGTAGTGGCTGGTGATGAATTCGAACCGGTGCCGGCCACCATCATCTTCGGCACCAGCCAATGACATTAGTTGGGCAGTGAGGAAGCGAGCCGTCCTTTGCACTGAAGCATATACCTCCGTGGCTCCCGACAGTCCGGTGATCGTGCTGCCGGACATAAGGAACACAAATTGATCGGCGGGCGACCATTTAGGCCAGGTATTATATACATGTGCTGTCCAGAACTAGCACCACGTAGTTCATTTGAATGTAATGAAATCCGTCATGTTTGTATGAAAATCCGGTATTTTATATGATTTCCGTCGTTGTTTATATGAAATATCAGTTTGTCTACGTGTTTGCGTGAATTTCGTCCGGTTGGTTGAGTTGCTGTCATAATGTGTGCGGCTATGGTTGGATGGCGTAATTTGCGGGTCGCCGGTCAGTCTGCGGGCAGCTCGGGCGGCGTTGTGGGACAAAAAAACACAACTCGTGTGAGCTCGTCTCCAACGTGCACGCTGGAGGATGCATGACAGCATGAGCACCCGAGCCATTCCTCGTTCATCGGTGGCAAAGGCACCGGTGGACAAAAGGGTTGCCAATATGTTGGCTACCCCGGGCAAGATCCAAACAGCCCCTCCCAATAGATTCAAATCCCTCGTTCGCCGTGGAATTTTGCCATGTGTTGTTTTCATGGACTAGCAAGATGCCCGTGCATTGCACGGACCATCAAGATGCATTTTTTTACAAACTCCCGCATGCATGCAAGGGATAATTAATGTCCTCCTTTGCTAGTACCACGAGGCAAACACCATTAATATTGCATCGATTAGTGTTAGTGGCCTTGTATATCTACAAATTGTAATTTTGATAGTGGCCCTTGTATATAAAAATGGAGGGAGAAAGATGAGAGATAAGGTGAGGAGGAGTGGGGCGTGGTGGTGACTGGTGGTCGGACTGGGCGGAGGCATGGGGATGGACGGCAGATTATGTCTAGGTTTGTATCTCTCTCACACACACCCACATAGGTGGGGGACGTGCACGAAGAGAAGAGGTGCACGCACGGCGCATGTACTCCCATCTCTTTCCCAACCACACCCGCGCGGGTACACGGTGGAGCTCATTTCTGTACGAAAAAGGCAGCCCACGTCGTAATTTGGCACGTGTACTGGTTGTCCACTTGGTGGAGGGAGGATCGTCTACCACGGGTGAACAAACAAATTGCAACTTGACGCGTTATGTTTAATTAAAAAAAGAAGCAAACCATGTGGGGCCTACCTTAGAGGCAAGACTCTATACACTGGAGTACTTTTGATGTGTCCCGTCAACTCGCAGAACGAGGAGAAGCTTGCTTAGTATGTCGTCTCCCCCGCCCACGGGCGCGGTGGCTTGCAGGATGAGGTGAAGCTTGCTTACTACGCCTTACACCCGCTCCCTCGCCCACGCACGCGGTGGCTCGCAACACGAGGAGAAAATTTTACTACTCCCTCCGTTTACTCCTCGTCCCTACTACGTACTTTGGTTAGTACTCCCTCCATTTACTTATACAAGGCCACTATAAAAAAAATACATTTTGCATCTATACAAGGCTACAAATAGTAATCGAGACAAAAGTTACTACTCCCTCCTTTCCAGTTTATGGCTCAATTTCAAAATCTCCCCAACCAAGGTAGACGGTGAGTGGTCGAATTAATTTCATAGTGTGCACAAGTAATTACTATGATCGTTTTTCTCAAGAAGTTATGTTTATCGAGGCATTAATTAGAAAGAATGCATGAATGACCACTAAATTTCCATGAACTTGTACATGCATTGGTTAGTTTCCTCTTGACACTGCTTGCGTCGGGTGATCTAACGCACCTCGAAATCCAACATGTAATGGTACTACTACTAGTATAGTAGAACTGAGACTTATCAAACGGAAAAATGAATGTTTTTAGATGAGCCCTATAAACCCTAGTGGGTACGTACTCCGTAAAAACAGATTTTCCAAAAATAAGTCGCTCCCTTCCATGAATTCTGTAGTATACTCCTCCGTCGACGCTCCCTTTCATGAATTTTGTACTTCCTGTCGCCGACATGTGGGACATATAGCAACCGGGTCGACGTGTCAAGCACCAAATAACAGTGCAGAACAGCAGGGGGACGCACCCCACTCGTACCGGCCTAGTAGTAGTAATGAGCAATGAGACGTCAAATCACAATGCCGCACTTTCCCAGACGGACGAAGAAACCATTATTTCACACTTCGGTTCGCCATCATCTCAAACCATGTACTAGTATTGCTTCTGCCTCAAGAGGGACACGCGCATCGCCTTGGTACATCATGACACGTGGGACCGCATGATAGGCCATGCTCCCCCGCCGATCGCTCGGTAAAATCACCTCATTTTTACTATACTTCCTCCATATCGGTTTACTACATGGCATGCACGTCGTTCTAGGTTGAGAATTTAACTGGCTATATATGTGATGAACAGTACTCTAGCCTTTTAAAAAATGTATACTTTTGTACAGTAGTACTATCGATGGATTGCGCCATGGAGCAAAAATTGAAATTAAAAAAAAGGTGGTACATATAGAGAGCGCTCGTCGCCAAATTATGCATATAGTACTATTAAAAAAGCTAGTACGTGCTTAATTGGGGTGCTAAATTCTATTAAAGTAATACTAGTAGTATGTACATACTGAAGAGTTAAAGTAACAAGAAGAAACATAACATAGTTCTGCTGGGGGCTCAGCACAACACACCCCTCAAATTAAACTAAGCACACCTGAAATTAAACTATGCAACTAATCCGGTAGAGACTGCATTAGAAGTTTAGAACCACCATGAGCAACGACACTGCCACCTTACTCAGAGTCCTCGTCCACGTCCTCGACTTCGTCCTTGTCCCTATTCCTCTTGGCCGATACTTCTTTGCTTGAACCACACACTTGGCTATTTCTCTTCATCCAACCCTTGTAGATATTGAAACAAAGGTAGCCATCCATTGCAGCGTAGTGGATGTGGTCTATATCTAGTACATTCCACTGCCATGCATGACGATGAAACGTGTATGGAGGTTTCTCCAGTTTACCGTACGAAGGATGAACCATGGCTCCTACCAGGGTCAGCATTGAAGGCTAACGAGAGGGCACCAGCCGATTCTTCTGGAGGTTGAAGGGTTTGCCTACAACAAGGCCTATCCAACCCAGGACTTCTTCGTCGTTCGTAAAGTCTACAGTAACGAATTTCGCTGTTTTGTCCTTGAGGAAGTTCTTAAAATCCTGGCACTCAACGTCGGCATGGCATATGTGGTAGACCAAGCAAATGTTATGTACGCAAACCTGGATCACGGCGGGCTTCTTCCTCTCTTCGTCCTTTAGATCCTTCTATCGTCCCAGGACTGTGGTGTACTCAACATCTAGCCAAGCGACCCACTCATCATCTGAGTTTTCGAACATGCGTCTGAAGCGAGAAAGGCATCCTTTCACCGTCGCGGAAAAACGGGTGTAGATGACGTCGAACTCATCGCCGGTGATGGTTCTAACCTTGTACTCACCGCCGATCATGGAGATTTTGGACGCCATGGATTTGGGAGGAGGGTTAGGATTAGTGGAATTGCCGTAATGTGAATGGACGGGACGACTAGGAGCGAACCGCCATAGTATTGAAGGACGTGCGGGGACGAGTAGGAGCGAACTACCAGCGTGCAAATGGTAGGGTAGTGGCTTTCCATTCTCCCATGATACGGGCTTCCGAGAGCCCTTGGATCTGAGATCGAACGGTTGCATGGCGTGATTCTAGACCTATGGGTGAATATCCTATCCTGGAGGGTTATTCTGCAAATTTTCAGTAACTTAGCATGCAGCCGTTTGATCTTAGATCCAAGGGCTGCCAGCAGCCCATATGATGGTCGCGCCTACCACGACCGTCGCGTCGCTCGCGCAGTCGCGCCCTTGGAGATTTAGCACGTGCGTTAGGCTATCTGATGTTGGCATGTCATACATAGTTATCACTTAGTCACTCATACTACAACAAGGTTGGCTATAAGTGTATTTTTTTACTCCTCTCTATCTCTTTCTTCGTACTCAAGGAAGAAATGGTGCTAAGCACCTGTATTTATTGCATTTGCCAAGGAGTGACCTCTTCCAATGAAATGGTGTTGCTAAGTTTGCTTCATTTAATTAGCTATAGACTCAAAATTGTCTTTTCACCTAGGTACACGCACTTAGCACCGTTTCTTCCTTGGGTCACCAAACTAGTCTCTCTCTTCTTGATTAACTTGCCACATCAGACTTTATGCCTATGTGGTAAGCTTAAGCACCTGTAGGAGCAAGTAAAAGTAAGTACAATAGTGCGCTTTACATGGCATTTTTGCATATGTGGAGGAAAGAGAGGCAAGGAAAAAGTGGAGAAGTGGGCTCTCATGCAAGAGCCAGCCTCTACTACATGGTGGAGCATTGGGAGAGGCACCTGTATGGAGGTGGTCAGGAATCTGGGAGACTCACGCCGGTCATAGCGCCGCAGTTAAAATGATAATGGCAAGTCAAATCATGGGGCCCCACCTGTCCAGCAGAAACTCGCTGTCAAATCATACAGCCCTACGTTTGCAGCAGCCTACTCCCTCGTCTTATCGCGTCTATGTCGAACCGACTAGGCGGAACTGCCCCGCCGCCTACCGCATAGGAAAAGCCCCGCCCTCGAATTTTAAATACAACTACATCCGCTTAAGAATCCAATGATATACTTTTTGTGACATAGTAACTCATATTTAGTTAGTCAAATGGATGACCTAGAACTACGTGCAGGCCTTATAAACCGAGACGCCAAAAAATAAAAAACCGAGACGGAGAGGGTAGTTCAGCACGTATCTTTTTAGATCAATATAGTCAGGATTCACCAAGGAGCAAAACCAAGTGGTAGGCTGCTCCTGTCGTGTTGGCGTAGAAACTCAAGCAGGGTCAGTCCGCACACGAAATGGCGACACACTTAACAGGACCCCTTTGGCCGACATGTGGCTCATCCACCGTCTTGTTCCATGTGTGATGCACCAAATTATAGTTCGGAGCAGCGGTTGGAATTGGAGGCACCCCCATCGTAGTGCCGCAGTAGTAGAAAATGCGTGACGAGGGGTCAAATCACAAAGCCCCACCTTTCCCGCATTAAGCTGGATGGACGAAGCAACCATCATTTCACTCTAGGGCGCAAGAGCATAAAGAAAAGAGAAAACAATGATGCATGCGGCATCTACCTAGGGCACCCTAGGGTAGGGGTCTCCACTACAGATCCTTTTTTTGAAAGCGCCTCCACTACAAATCAGCTTCTCCCTCGTCCTCTTGAAGAAAATCAATGATGAGTGCGGCGGTAGGGTTTGTAGGAGTACTACGGCGTGCGGGGCCACGTCGTAGTAAACGGGTTCGAGCCGACGCCTTAAATATGTGTGGGCCGCTTGGTTTTATGGGAACGAGGCAGCATTTTGGGTTCGGGGACCAGTGGAGATATAGTACGTACAAAAAAATGTGGACGTAGGTTCGACCGAAAGGCAATAATGCATGGGCCCTGCATTTTGATATACCCGGGGCCGCGTGAAATTTGCTACTCTACTCAAAACTAGTAAGGTACACATGTATTGAACGCATGAGATTTTGAAACCAAATTATGAATAAATACACACTATAGCATGTAAAGCTTTGAGTCATATATGCATGATGTAGATGTTCGTTTAGTTCTTATAGTTCATCTCATTCAAAATCAATAAGTTTTATCAAAATGTTAAGATTCATGGGGTTGTGCATCGTACTCTCTCCGTTCCAAAATAGATGACAAAGTTAGTGCAAAGTTAGGTCATCTATTTTGGAACGGAGGGAGTAAATCATAAAGTAAAAAACAAATAATGGAAATTCATTTAGAAAAAAATAATCAATTATGATACAGAAGATTCTAGAACAAAGGAGAAGTGCTTGTGTTTTGAGGTTTATGCATTATGCTTAAGTTCAACCATGGAGTCTTCTAAATTGTACATGTGGCAGATCTGGTGGAATGTTGATGATATCCAACGGCCAGTAGTGCTCGGATTTGCCTATCTCTGCACTGTCGGGTTAGCTTCATCCAGCGACCATCTTTCAAAGTTATTGGCACACTATATAGTTCTTGTGCCATAGTTGCATGTTTTGGAAAAAAGCTACTAGTGGGTTGTACTATCTATTTAGGAATAGAAGATGTATACATGGAAGTTGTAGGGAAAGAGATGACATGGAGCATCTCAATTCCTATGAGTAGGGATTGGAAAAGAGATGTCATTTGGTTCACATCATACGAACTTTTCTATTGAATCTAGAGATGACATGTTTCTCAATTCCTATGAGGAGGGATTAGAAAAGAGATGTAATTTGGTTCATACCATAGGAACTTTTCTATTGAATATATGCTAATGTTTATTTTCCTTTGAAATTAAGGGAGTATAGGAATCCATTCATATGAACCAAGTGGCTCTAAAGCTATAGAAATGATATAATGTTTATTTCCTTTGAAATGTGGAGTATATGAATCTATTCCTATGAACCAATTGGCTCTAAAGGAAAAAATCCTATAAAAATCATATCATATAGAGTTCCTATGATATTCCTCGACACTAAAGGATGCTTGAAATTGCTGCGGGTGATACGATGGTCTTTCTTTGTAGACTCCTCACCCAACTTTATAGTTACCTCTCGAAGATGAATGAAATGATATATACATGGTATTCTACATGTGCAATTTGGTACACGAAAACTCGGTAAAAGTTTGCGAGGTTCGAATTTTCAATAAAGCTATATGCACTGCATTTCAGAACGGAGGGAGCATACGGCAGTTGCTAACACTCACGTGGAAGATTTGTGTGTAGGAGTGGCTATTCTGTTAAATGACATGGCAAAACTGACACGATCGGATGCCGATCTAACGGTCCTTACGGCGTTCGTCAGGAAAAGGCTTGTGGCGAACGTTTGTCGGATAATGATTTACGGACACATGCATTGCATTGATACGTGACCCCCTCTCTCTCACACACATGCACCCTCACGAGTCACGACTCTCCCGAGTCCTCTCGCAGACTCGCACGTCGCACCCACCGTCTATCTGCAGGTAGACGTCACCCACATATGTGCTCTTCACACCCTACCCTCAGAACTTCTAAAAAACAAAAGACGGTGCGCACATTTTATTTTAGCTCACATGTCACACACTTGTACTATTACTCTTGCGGCGAACGTTCTTTGTGCATAGTATATTGTACTCTCACGAAGAGAAGCGGTGCACGCACGCACTAGTTCTCTCACACCCACTTGCGGGTACACATAGGAGCACATTTTTTGAAGCTGGTACAACAAAACCACTCCACTATATATAAAAGCAGGAGCCTTAGCGCTTGCTTTACTAGGGTTCCTCTCGTTCACTCTCTCATGTTCTCCAGATCTAAGCAACACATAGGTGGCCACACTCTCTCTCATCTCACGGCTGGTCACAAATCCGGCCGGACAACCTCGACCGGGGCAGGGGTGTAGGTGCATCGTTCACGATGTCGTCGGCGACGAGGGAGGAGACCAACGGCTGCCTGCGCGTCCCGATTGGCGGCCGTGCCGTTCTCTCCGAGAGAGCGCGGGCTCGGGAGGGCCTCCGACCCCTTCTTCCTCCCTGCGGTATTGTGGCCAAGATGCGGCCTCCCGACGCCGTCTTTGCGACATGCTGACAACCCTCAGGTATATATTCCTTCGAAACCTGCCTTGCTCTACTGCCCCAGCTCCCTTCGTGTGGATCATTTTCTACTTCCGTCCGCTGTTCCAAACCCACCTAGACTTCTACTATTATTAGAAGTAAAGCTATTTCATACAGTCGACTCAAAGCGTTGGTTCAAATAGGGAAGAAAGTGGGAAAGCTGTAGCATGAATCTAGGACTTGGTTCTAAGAGGAAACGGGGGAAAGTAGTAATATCTGTCACTGTTTAAATAACTGTATTTCTTATTTGCGCAAACAGGGATGTCTGTCTCCATATCGTTTCGGGATGTCTGTCTCCGTATCGTTTCTATCCGCGCAATCAAAAGCACACACCTCAGTTTTAGTACAACTACGCAAAATGAGATGGCTATCCCTCGCTGCCATCGTCTAACCTCCCGTCTTCAAGGTATCCCTACATTGGTAGTAACTAAGGTAGAATGACCAACGCAATCTAAAAGAAGCTGATTCGTACGTTTTACTTCCTGATTGCAGTGCAGGGACGAGCGAAAACAACTGCATCCTAGTCCGGAATGCACTTTCTACCAGTTCATCCATGGACCAAGGACTAGTTGGCACGGCTGCACGGCGGTTTTTTGGACAGGTGCGCGGACAAGAGGCATTATGGTCTTCTTATTTATGAAAATAGCGGTGCTTAAATTTAGTGGAATGCACAAGCATTTCAGCTGGTTAGTACACTGCATGGTTTAGTTCAACATTCCAGCTGAGACCACAATTATAATTGGTTATTCTGGAATGAGAGAACCTAACCCTGAATGGTGGCAACAAGAAAAAACCAGAGTGAACTCCAGGAAATTTAAGCCTGCTGGGAGGCCCTTTGCTCAGAGAGAAGCCTTGCTTGTTTTTTCCTGATTTGTAAACCTTCTCACAACTTTGTCTTTTGCTATGAACTAGTATAAGTTTGTTATGTTCTATGAATTATTGAGACGTATAAAATTGCGTAACTTATGCTTTTCAAGTTTTTTATGAAGACGAGTTTAATGTGAGTGTTCCACATGAGCGCTGGACTAGCGTGTGAACGCTTGGAATTTATTACATTGTGGCCTCAATTAACTGCATGAACCACTGTAACAAGATACATAGTTGCTTATATGTCAGACAGCAGATTGTTGATTGTTAGCTGGTCGATAGCCTAGTGTTGAAGCGAGCTGAGACAATGTGCCGTGTTTTGCACAACTGCTTAGAAGTGGGGTGGCACCAACAGTGTTTACAAGTACTTATGTATACGTCGGCGCACGGTTCTTGAACGAGTGCTCTATTTCATCAAAACACACACTGCTCATATGATAAACCGTGACAACTTATGTCTTACCATGCCATATTCATGAAAAAAGTAGTGAGGACGCATTTGTTTCGGCAGCAATTACGATGGTTCTCACATGATTCACTGGCACACAAAAGTAGCAGCAGTTCCCATAGACGGATTCAAACAGAGTACTAGCCCCAGAGGGGTCGATAACAGGCAAGGTTCGGATAATTAGACACAATCCAAACTACTATTGAACACTAGCTGGGGCAACTATTTCATGCCTCGATGTAATTTGGGCTGGACACAAGACGGACCTTGCCATGAACATCATCGAGGACGTCCCGCAACAGCTCAATCCTGTGAACCTTCATGAAGACAACCTTGTGGCCTTGCCACTGATAAACTTGTTTGTGGAGGCATGCCACATCATCTTCCTACGTAAGCTTGACAAGAACAGTATTCCTCACAAACGAAGGAGTAGCTTTGAACTTCTTGTGCTTCAGTACACCCTGGACAACACGCCTGACAACAGTGAGGCTGAAATACAACTCTTCATTGGTATAACCGCAAATGGCTTCCAGGATCAAACAGCCTAAGAACTCTGTTTTCCCAGTGCGTATATTCAGGTCGTCCGCCTCATAGCGAGTGACATGTACAACCACACAATCCTTGTCTGCATTAGGGCTCTAATTGAAAGAGAAACAAATTCTGAATTACTTTTCAGTATAAGAAACACAAGTTATTTAAACCACTACGTATACCATGGCATCGAAGCTAATAAAATTTTGCATTATTAATCACCACATAGTTCCTTTTCTAAAAAAATCACCACATACTTAGATGAAAAACCACAATCAAGATCGGCAAAGAAGGAAATCACCTTGGGCAGCTCAGCAGGGGGGGGGGACACATCCTCGAAGGGGGGAAACTGCTCCTGCAGTGCCACGGGGGCTGTAACCTCAAACGGGGCATTGACCATCTTAGTATCTGGGGTCGCCTCGGTGGTTGCCTCCATTTTCTTGGAGCTCTCTGTCTCGTGGGGATCAGCCTCCCGCGTCTGCTCCAATATCGGAGATCTTTGCCTGGTTCTCCTTGGTCCATCATGAAACTGACGAATACTAGGAGACCACTGAAAGGAAAACACAATCGCAATGACAATGAAACAAAAAAGAGAGTGAGGATTGGTTACTGCTTTGCAAAAGTTCTTTTTTTTCCTCTGAACGAAAATATACCAACATCACGGATCCGCTTACCTTCCCTTCGTTCGGAGAGAAGAACAGTGGCAGATGCAAGTGTTGCCTTTCTTAAAGATGGTGAGGGAGAAGGGGATTCAGCGAAGAGTGAAATGATGGTTGCTTCATCCGTCAAACTTAGACTGCGGGGAGGTGGGGTTTTGTGATACGACGGCTCGTTACTGCCGCGCTACGACCGGGGTGACTCTCCGCCTGCATACTGCCTTCTAATTTGGTGGATGGCATTTGGGCCCACGCGCTGCATGGCCCGCATGTCGGTGAACAAAAGTATAACGGCATTCAGTAGAGGGAGACATTTCAATGACCTAGGAGGAGCCAGAAGTGGTAGAGTGTCTCTACTGTACTAGTAGTAATTGTTTTTCTGGGTAGCTGTAGAGTGTCTCCACTGTACTAGTAGTAATTGTTTCTCGGGTCCAAAGACAAAACAGCCCATCCACACTAGTAAATAGTAAAATCAATTCAAAAGCACATATATTTACTGAATGAGAGGCGCTACCCACACCCAGCACACCGCCCCCCCCCCCCAAAACCTGGGTGCTCTTCTTCCTCCTCGCTCCCACCCACCTCACGTCAGCTCGCTCCACTCGTACCCCCAAATTCCTCACCTCACTCCTACAGAAAACCCCAGCTCCCCTTCTTCCTCACTCCTACAGAAAACCCCCAGCTCCCCTTCTTCTTCGCTCGCACTACAATGACTAGGCTCGTCATTCGTTACTCTGCTCAAATCCGTGAGCGCGACGCGATGCCCTCGAGGAAAATGGAGTCGGCTGACCCCCAGCGCCAAGAAGATGAGGCTCCCGCCAGCGGCGACGCCCGTTGTAGATCCCGCACCCGGCAGCGCGGGGAGAAGCGGCGACCCCGCCCCCACCGGATCCCAGGAACCCGTAGAATCTCGGGTGGACCGCATCAGCGATCTCCCGGACGCCATCCTTGGGGAGTTCATCTCGCTTCTCCCCACCAAGGATTGCTGCCGCACCCAAGTCCTCTCAATTAGGTGGCGCCCTCTATGGCGCGCCGTTCCCCTTAATCTCGACTGTCATCAGCTATCTCTCTTCAATGATTTTGAAATCCCCAGAGCCATCATCTCCTCCCACCAGGGCTCCGTACAAAGCCTCTGCATCCCGTCATGCTACCTGAGTAAGCATACCATGCCCTGCACGGTGGACGCCTGGCTGGAATCCCCTGAATTCACAGAACTACAGCTGCTTGAGTTCTACTATTCCCCTGGAAATCACATACCACATACCGAACGCCATGAACTTGTGCCCTCGGCACCGATGTCCATCTCGGGGTTTTCGTCCTCTCTCCACACCGCCACCTTTGCGCAATGCTACCTACCAGACAATCTGGTACTAAACCTTCGACTCCCATTTCTCAAGAAACTTTCACTTGTGCCGGTTCATATATCGGAGGCCTCATTGCACAGCATCAGCCACTCCAGTTGCCCTCCGCTGGAGTGCTTGGTGCTTGTTTTCACAGTTAGAATCGGTTGTCTCCAAATAAAGTCGCCTAACCTTGTAAGAATTGGAATTTCTTTGGACGGAAGGCAGCTCATCATCCAAGATGCCCCTTCACTTCAAAGGTTGATCCTTGATTCTAGTTATTCACCGTTGCAAATAACCGTCCTCTCTGCACCTAAACTGGAGACCTTGGGTGTAATACATGATCTATGTGCTCATTTCAATATGGTGTTTGGCTCCACAGTTCTTCAGGTACTTTATATTATCATCTACACTTCTAACCATAAGCTGCATTTCAAATTTCTGCGCATAATTTATATATCATCTTGGAGTACACATTTTGTACTAATATTATGTTCTATGCTCAATGAAGAGTTTCTCCATGGATGGCCTATCAATGGTGCTGGATTCTGTCAAGATCTTATATATCCAAATGAATAGTTTTGATCTGAACAAGATTATTGGCTTGCTGCAATGCTTTCCATGTCTGGAGAAGTTGTATATAAAGGTGATAATTTGACGCACATTGGAAGCCCGCATATAGTGTACTAGAATTAACCGTTCAGCTGTTCCTCTTTCGACACTCTTCTTTTAGACCTTAACTATTTTCAATCTTCATGTCTATTTAGGCAACAGGACGGGGTAAGAAAGTTATAACCAATCGGTGGATTCGTAAGCATCTGGATTTTCTCACTTCTCATGAGATTCGATTGAAGACAATAATGCTAGAACGATATGTAGCCAACCGTGCAAACACAAGATTTGTCACATTCTTCCTGCTGAATGCGAGGTTACTATTGTCCATCAGGCTTAAGTTTATCAGCAGCATGGTTTTGACGGATGGGTATGTCGAAGAGCAAAAAAAGGAGTTTCAGGTGGGCAAAAGAGCTTCTGAACGTGTCGGGCTTCTATTTACAACATATTGTGGTCATAATCCAGTAAATTTTATGACCCAGGATGTTCATTCTATGGACCTGACCGATCCATTTGACTGTGATTGTCGAAAACAGTGCTGGAGTTAGATGTTGTTGCCCTTTTCAATCTGTTTTTTTGTAAACCTGATGAACAATTAACCCTCGTGCTTTTGTACAGTTTGTAAGCTGGAGTTAGATGTTCCTGCCCTTTTCAACTTGGTTGTGACTGTCATATTTTGTTTGAAACAAGGCAAATGGCTTGCCATTCGTTTAATTTAGAGTGAAATATTGTACCAAATCCAAACCAAGGGAAATAACATCACTCTCGCCGGCCGCTTGAGCTCACTGTGCATTACAAAAGCCAAGTGATTAGCCCCCACCAGCACCCACAAACTTATTTCGAACTAGCACATCAAATGGGCTGTAAATTTTCATAGGAAAGGCTCCATGACCGTGACAGATTTGGATTCTGACATTTGGGACCCGTGAGGAAATAGCCTATCCAAGGTGGTGTCGACTTACTAGCCAGCCAACAAACAATTCTGCCTACCATCCATTGGATTGACATCCAACATCTGTCGTGTATCTTCTATCTCTTGTCTTCTTCTTCCTCCAATCGCCCAAACCAAACCACCCCATCGGCTCCGCCTGCTCCCGCCTCCCATGGCTGGCTGCGCCTCCGCCGGCCTACCGTACGTACCCTCCAACATTGGCCAGTCCCTCCCTCTATTCCCCCACACTTCCTGTTATTCTCCGGCGACGTCAGCCCCGACACGCACCCGCGCCCGAACCAGTCAACCCTCGTACTCCCCTCCGCCTGTGACTGGACCAGCGCATCTTCAACGGCTCCTGTTCGTTCCGTCTGAGGCCTTGCCGTTGTCCTCCGCCTTGCGGCCTTGGTTCGCTCCCCGTGTGCGGTGCGCCGCCCTCTTGCGTTGTCAACGTCGTCAACAACCGAGAGGAACAAGGAGATGACTGTACGTGGAGAGGATGACAGTAGGGACCAACCAGCGTCATGGCAGTACGCAAGCAAGTGCCTCTATAGTACAAGCCCAAAAATATGGTTTCTCCTAATGGTTGGACATCTGGGGCTCACACCATTGTCAACGTAGTCAATAAACGAGAGAATTACACTACGAGCGGCTGACACCAGGGACCCAGCAAGTCGTGCAGTTTTTTTGAGGAACAAGCAGTTGTTATTTATACTAGTTTTAGCGATGGATCAGAGTAACAACGAGGCTGTGCGGGGGCTGTGGCCCGTCTAGCCAGGGTTTTATTTATGTTTACCACATCATGAGCCCAGTTGTGTTTTTTTCTTGCTGAAAATGGCTAGCCCAGTTCTATTTTTTTTAAAGAAATACCCAAACAAGGCCTACTTGCTTTATCGGCCCTGCTGGGCTGCAAATCTTTCAAGAAGAGGAGAGTTTCATTCGGTTTGCCCAGAAATGGGTTGTACATTTTTAAAACACATCAAACCGGGAATTAGTTTCAATTTTTTCATTACAAGATCTTAAATTCCATTGATTTTCATGCGTGGACAATTATTTGGATTTTATATTTATATAAATTATTTTTCAAAATAGTTTGAATGTGAATCGATATTTCTGGATTAAAAATAGTTGACTGCACCAAAATATGCAAAATTTCATATACTTTTTAACCGTGGCCACAATATGGGGTGTGATGCTAACAAAAAGAAGATGGGCTCCAAAAAAATTCTTAAGAATTAGCAAATGGGTTGTACATTATTAGAAATAATGGCAGATGGGTTGTATGCTATTTTCCACAGATTTGAGGCTGACTTGTGCGCCTACTACAGGTTGACGCGTATGCTTTCATAAAAAAAAGGTTGACGCACACACAACGCCCTGTCAACTTAGTCAACACACGAGAGGAGTGACTGTTGGATGTCCATCCAACGCCTGTCGTGCTTCTTCAATCTCTGCTCTTCATGCTCAAGCCGCTCAAACAAGCACATGTGGGACTGCCTGCTCCCTCCTCCCGCGGCCGGCTATGCTGCCGTGCAGGCCTCACGGCCCCACCGTACTCCCATCGCTGGCCTAGCCATCCCTCTACTCACCCACACATGTTGTTATTCTCCGGCGACGGCAGACGAACCAGTAAACCCTCGTACTCCTCCGCGTGGGAAACAACTGCCGAGTATTCCCTGGCTCTGTGTCGTTCCCTTCCTAGGCCTCGCCGTCGTCCACCGCCCTAGTGCTCTCGGCGCGGCCTGGTCAACGTGATCAATGAACGACATCCATCGGAGGTGGACTGTACGTGGAGAGGCTGACAGTTGGATCCATGGCCGCACACAAGGAAATGCCTCCTTATTACGCGCAAAATAATGATTCCTCTACCTGACAGCTAGGACCCACAGGAAGGGCCTCTGTATTTCGCGAAAAAAATGTTCCCCCCACTGACAGGTCAGACCCACCAGCTATATCTTCGCAAGCAAGGAAGTGCCTCCTTATTATGCCCAAAAAATGAATACCCCCCTGCTGCTATGTCTTGAGTTTGCGTTGGTTTTCCCTGAAGAGGAAGGGAGGATGCAGCAGAGTAGCGTAAGTATTTCCCCCAGTTTTTGAGAACCAAGGTATCAATCCAGTAGGAGCCCACGCTCAAGTCCCTCATACATGCACAAAGCGATAGCTACTCGCAACCAACGCGATTAGGGGTTGTCAAGCCCTTCGCGGTCACTTACGAGAGTGAGATCTGATAGATATAATATTTTTGGTATTTTTGATATAAAGATGCAAAGTAAAAAATTAAAGGCAAATTAAAAGGCAAAACAATATTAAAGTAATGGAGATTGATATGACGAAAATAGACCCGGGGGCCATAGGTTTCACTAGTGGCTTCTCTCAAGAGCATAAGTATTCTACGGTGGGTGAACAAATTACTGTTGAGCAATTGACAGAATTGAGCATAGTTATGCGAATATCTAGGCATGATCATGTATATAGGCATCACGTCCGTGACAAGTAGATCGAAATGAT
The DNA here is from genome assembly GCF_003073215.2 of Triticum urartu. Taxonomy (NCBI): domain Eukaryota; kingdom Viridiplantae; phylum Streptophyta; class Magnoliopsida; order Poales; family Poaceae; genus Triticum; species Triticum urartu. The sequence continues at coordinate 492,016,112 of NC_053027.1, read as the reverse complement.
TCTGCATCTACTACTATTACTCCACTCATTGACCGCTATCAGCATGCATCCAGAGTATTAAGTTAAAAACAGAGTAACGCCTTAAGCAAGATGACATGATGTAGAGAGATAAATTCATGCAATATGAAATAAACCCCATCTTGTTATCCTCGATGGCAACGATACAATACGTGCCTTGCTGCCCCTTCTGTCACTGGGTAAGGACACCGCAAGATCCAACCCAAAGCTAAGCACTTCTCCCATGGCAAGAACTACCAATCTAGTTGGCCAAACCAAACGGATAATTCGAAGAGACTTGCAAAGATAACCAATCATACATAAAAGAATTCAGAGAAGATTCAAATATTATTCATAGATAGACTTGATCATAAACCCACAATTCATCGGTCTCAACAAACACACTGCAAAAAGAAGATTACATCGAATAGATATCCACAAGAGAGGGGGAGAACTTTGTATGGAGATTCAAAGAGAGAGAAGAAGCCATCTAGCTACTAACTATGGACCCAAAGGTCTGAGGTAAACTACTCACACTTCATCAGAGGGGCTAGGATGATGTAGAAGCCCTCCGTGATGACGGACCTCTTCCGGCGGAGCTCCGGAACAGGCCCCAAGATGGGATCTCGTGGATACGAAAAGTTGCGGCGGTGGAATTAGGTTTTTGGCTCCTGTTCTGATCGTTTGGGGGTACGTGTGTATATATAGGAGGAAGGAGTACGTCGGTGGAGCACCGAGGGGCCCATGAGGCAGGGGCGCGCCCCCCACCCTCGTGACCTCCTCTTTGATCCCTTGCAGTAGGTTCCATGTCTCCTGGATCACGTTCGGTGAGAAAATCACATTCCCGAAGATTTTATTCTGTTTGGACTCCGTTTGATATTCTGTTTATCCGAAACAATGAAATAGGCAAAAAAACAGCAATTCTGGGCTGGGCCTCCGATTAATAGGTTAGTCCCAAAAATAATATAAAAGTGGAAAATAAAGCCCAATATAGTCCAAAACAGTAGATAATATAGCATGGAGCAATCAAAAATTATAGATACATTGGAGACGTATCACCTGCTAGCTGGGACCCACCATATTGTTGGGCTGACTTGTGGGCCTACTAAGTTGACAGGCACGGAGAGCTTTGTCAACTTAGTCAATACTCCAGTGACCGCATGATGTCCATCCAACGGCCATAGTGCTTCTTCAACCTCTGGTTTTCTTGCTCCAGCCGCCCAAAGTAGCGCCGGTCGTGCCGCCTGCTCCTGCCTCCCGTGGTCGGCTGTTCTACTGCGGAGGCCTCATCGCCCCCATACTACTCCCACCAGGCCACCACTGGTCAGGCCATCCCTCCACTCACCCGCACCCCCTGTTATTCTGCGGCGACGGCAGCCTCACACCGCAGCCGAACCAGTGAACGCTCGTACTCTTCTCCGCGTGGGCATCCACTGCCGCGTCCTGCATGGCTCCGCGTCGTCCCCTTCCTAGGCCTCACCGTCATCCACCGCCGTGGTGCTCTCGGTGCGGCGTGGTCAATGTGGTCAACAACCGACTTCCATCGGAAGAGTACTGTACGTGCAGAGGCTGACAGTTGGGTCCATGGCAGCCGCAAGGAAGTGCCTTATTATTACGTGGAAAATAATTATTCCTCCACCTGACAACGGGGACCCACCGGACGGGCCACCAGTATTTTGCGAAAAAAATCGTTTCCCCCTGACTGCTGGGACCCACCGGACGGGCCACCGTATTTCGCAAAAAAAACGGTCCCCCGTTGTTAGCTCAGACCCACCCGAAGTGCCTCCTTATTACGCACAAAAAAATGAGTACTCCCCCGGCTAGCTGGGACCCACCTTGCTGGGAGGCTGACTTGTGGGCCTACTAAGTTGACGGGGACGAAGGGCTTTGTCAACTTAGTCAAAATATGAACGATTCTAGCTCCAGTGACCGTACGATGTCCATCCAATGGCCGTAGTGCTTCTTCAACCTCTGGTCTTCTTGCTCCAGCCGCCCAAAGCAGCGTCGGTCGTGCCGCATGCTCCTGCCTCCTATGGCCGGTTGTGCTGTCGTCGAGGCCTCACCGCCTCCTACTATTCCCACCGCTGGCCAGGCCCTGCGGCGACGGCAGCCTCACACCACAGGCGAACTAGTGAACCCTCATAGTCCTCTCTGTGCGGGCTTCCACTGCCGCGTCGTCCCCTCCTAAGCCTCGCCGTCGTCCGCCGCCATGGTGCTCTCCGCGCGGCGTGGTCAACATTGTCAAGGAACGACTTCCATCGGAAGAGTACTGTACGTGGACAGGCTGACAGCTGGGTCCATGGCCACAGCCCAGTTTTTTTGTGATTTGCCAAGTAAGTCGCTTTGTCAGGCCTGTTGGGCTACAAATCTTTCAAGACGAGGAGAGCTTTCATTCGGCTGGCCGAGAAAATGGCCCATCAGTAATGAGAAATGGGTTGTACATTTTTAAAACACATCAAACCGGCAATTAGTTTCAAATATATTTTTTTCATTTCAAGATTTTAAATTACATTAATTTTTATGCGTGGAGAATTTGTTGGATTTTATATTGATATACATTTATTTTTAAAATCAGTTTGAATGTTAGTCAAAATTTCGGGATTAAAAACAGTTCAGACCGCACCGAAATATGCAAAATTTCGTATAATTTTTTAATCGTTGCCACAATATGGGCTGTAATGCTAACAAAAAGAATATAGGCTCCAAAAAAACCTTAAGAATTAGCAAATGGGCTGTAAATTATTAGAAATAATGGCAGATGGGTTGTATGCTGTTTTCCACAGATTTGAGGCTTTCCTAAAAAAAGGTTGATGCACAAGCACTGAATGTTGGATGTCCATCCAACGGCCGTCGTGCTTCTTCAATCTCTGCTCTTCCTGCTCCAGCCGCTCAAACAAGCTCCGGCGGGACTGCCTGCTCCCTCCTCCTCGCGGCCGGTTGTGATGCCGCGCAGGCCTCACCGCCCGACCGTACTCCCATCATTGGTCTAGCCATCCCTCTACTCACCCACACCTGCTGTTATTCTCCAGTGATGGCAGACGAACCAGTAAACCCTCGTACAGTCGTACTCCCCTCCATGTGGGAAACAACTGCCGAGTCTTCCCTGCCTCCGTGTCGTCCCCTTCCTAGGCATCACCGTCGTCCACCGCCCTGGTGCTCTCGGCGCGGCGTGGTCAACGTGGTCAAGGAACGACTTCCATTGGACGTGGACTGTACGTGGAGAGGCTCACAGCTGGGTCCATGGCCGCAGCAAGGAAGTGCCTCCTTATTATGCAAAAAATAATGATTCCTGCACCTGACAGCTGGGACCCACCGGACGGGCCACTGTATTTCACGAAAAAACGTTTCCCCTTGACTGCTGGGACCCACCAGCTACATCTTCGCACGCAAGGAAGTGCGTCCGGGCAAAAAAACGATTCGCCCCCTGGCTGCTGGGACCCACCAGCTACATCTTCGCAGGCAAGGAAGTGCCTGACAGTCGGGACCCACCTGGTCGAAGCGTACGTAGCATTGTCATTCTGGTCGCGAACGTGTACGTACATACTGGTCGATGTAGAGGCGCGCACGTGTCGTAGTAGAGGCGCGCACGTGTCGTGGTAGAGGCGCGCACGTAGCATGTACACGTACGTACAGCGGCCAGGGTGCAAGAAATAAAATATGGCCACGTATGTGTACATACGGGCGGGGTCTCGAACGCCTACTCGCGCATAATACGGCCAGGGCTCGTGTACATGGCTGGGTCGGAATGGAGAAACAGCGTCGTCGTCGTGTTCATGGGGAGGCAACGGAATGCATCGTGTTCATGAGGAGGCAACGGAATGCGTCGTGTTCATGGGGAGGCAACGGAACGCGTGGGAGCCAACCGGCTGGGTCGGAACGAAATGTGTGGTCGTGTTCATCGGGAGGGCTTGGACAGAACAGGCGATGGAAACGAGGCCTGGCGTACCGCACAACGGAGGAAACGGACCTCCTACGTTCAGAACGGGGTCCTGTTGATCGGGAGGGGTCTGGCGTACCGCAAAACGGAGGAAACGGACCTCCTACAGTCAAAACGGGGGTCCTGTTCATCGGGAGGGGTGTGGTGTACCGCAAAACGGATGAAACGTACTTGTGTTGGAGCGCTACGGTCGAAACGGGGGTCCTGTTCATCGGGAGGGGTGTGGCTTACCGCAAAACGGGACTCCACGGGATACTGTTCATCTCCACAGTCGACCCCCTCCAGCCTCCACGAGCTACTGTTCATCCACCGTCGACCTCCTCCAGCCTCCACCTGCGACTGTTCATCCACGGGCTCCTGTTCATCCAGCCTCCACCGTGCGCTACTCCACCGGCTACTGTTCAACCAGCCCTCTCCACGGGCTCCTGTTCAACCACCCCTCCACGGGCTACTGTTCATCCTACCCTCCACCATCTAATGTTCATCCTGCCCTCCACAGGGTGGTCCTGTTCATCCAGCCCCAACCGGCTCGATCGATCGGGGTCCTGTTCATCCAGAGGCAACACCACCGGGTCATGTTCATCCACCCTCACCGGGAAATGTTCATCCAACCCCCCCCCCCCCCCCCCCCCCCCCCCCGCAACGCTCATTGTTCATCCAGAGGCAGCATCGATCGGCTTCAGTTAGCAGCAGTAGCGAAGGAATCGCTCGATCGGGTTCAATTAACAGCCATTGATCGATCGATCGGGTTCACGCGTAGCCTGCAGTGCAATCGCTCGGGTTCAGTTAGAGCCCAACGCCTCGCTCGGGTTCAGTTAGAGCCAACGCCTCGCACACACGCGCGTACGTGTATGAGAGAAACGCGCATCGCTCGCCCCCCGACCTCCCACCGTAATCGGGAACTCCCCGAAATTTTCCTCGCCCTCGCTTCTTCCTCGGTTTTTCTCATCATGGACAGCCCAAAGAATGTCATGCAGCTGCGTCTCCGGCCCGCCCAGGACAAAAAGCCCATTTTCTGTCATGATTTTTTTTCATAGAAGTAGGAGCCCACCACATCTATGATGATACCGGGTTTTGTCACAATTATCGTCATAGAAGTGTCATATGTATGACAGAAAAAAAATTCGTTCGGCCCAAACTGTCACGGATGTGTCTTTTTTTGTAGTGATAGATATATCAGGACGCTTAATTGGACTTTCACAAAGAACATACCTTGACAAAGTTTTGAAGAAGTTCAAAATGGATCAAGCAAAGAAAGGGTTCTTGCCTATGTTACAAGGTGTGAAGTGGAGTAAGACTCAATGCCCGACCACTGCATAAGATAGAGAGAAGATGAAAGATGTTCCCTATGCTTCAGCCATAGGCTCTATCATGTATGCAATGCTGTGTACCAGACCTGATGTGTGCCTTGCTATAAGTCTAGCAGGGAGGTACCAAAGTAATCCAGGAGTGGATCACTGGACAGCGGTCAAGAACATCCTGAAATACCTGAAAAGGACTAAGGGTATGTTTCTTGTTTATGGAGGTGACAAAGAGCTCATTGTAAATGGTTACATTGATGCAAGCTTTGACACTGATCCGGACGATTCTAAATCGCAAACCAGATACGTGTTTACATTGAATAGTGGACCTTTCAGTTGGTGCAGTACTAAACAAAGCGTCATGGCGGGATCTATGTGTGAAGCGGAGTACATAGCTGCTTCGGAAGCGGCAAATGAAGGAGTCTGGATGAAGGAGTTCATATCCGATCTAGGTGTCATACCTAGTGCATCGGGTCCAATGAAAATCTTTTGTGACAATACTGGTGCAATTGCCTTGGCAAAGGAATCCAGATTTCACAAGAGAAACAAGCACATCAAGAGACGCTTCAATTCCATGCGGGATTTAGTCCAGGTGGGAGACATCGAAATTTGCAAGATACATATGGATCTGAATGTTGCAGACCCGTTGACTAAGCCTCTTCCATGAGCAAAACTTGATCAGCACCAAGGTTCCATGGGTGTTAGAATCATTACTGTGTAATCTAGATTATTGACTCTAGTGCAAGTGGGAGACTGAAGGAAATATGCCCTAGAGGCAATAATGACCCACAAATATAGGGGATCTATCATAGTCCTTTCGATAAGTAAGAGAGTCGAACCCAACGAGGAGCAGAAGGAAATGATAAGCGGTTTCCAGCAAGGTATTCTCTGCAAGTACTAAATTAAGTGGTAACAGATAGTTTTGTGATAGGATAATTTGTAAAGAACAACAAGTAACAAAAGTAAATAAAGTGCAGCAAGGTGGCCCAATCCTTTTGTAGCAAAGGACAAGCCTGGACAAACTCTTATATGATGTAAAGCGCTCCCGAGGACACATGGGAATATCATCATGCTAGTTTTCATCACGTTCATATGATTCGCGTTCGGTACTTTGTTAATTTGGTATATGGGTGGACCGGTGTTTGGGTACTGCCCTTACTTGGACAAGCATTCCACTTATGATTAACCTCTATTGCAAGCATGCGCAACTACAACAAAAGTATTAAGGTAAACCTAACCATAGCATGAAACATATGGATCCAAATCAGCCCCTTACGAAGCAATGCATAAACTAGGGTTTAAGCTTCTGTCACTCTAGCAACCCATCATCTACTTGTTACTCCCCAATGCCTTCCTCTAGGCCCAAACAATGGTGAAGTGTCATGTAGTCGACGTTCACATAACACCACTAGAGGAGAGACAACATACATCTCATCAAAATATCGAACGAATACCAAATTCACATGACTACTAATAGCAAGACTTCTCCCATGTCCTTAGAAACAAAAGTAACTACTCACAAAGCATAAACATGTTCATAATCAGAGGGGTATTAATATGCATATAGGATCTGAACATATGATCTTCAACCAATTAAACCAACTAGCATCAACTACAAGGAGTAATTAACACTACTAGCAACCTACTAGCACCAATCCCGGACTTGGAGACAAGAATTGGATACAAGAGATGAACTAGGGTTTTGAGATGAGATGGTGCTGATGAAGATGTTGATGGAGATTTCCCTCTCCCGATGATAGGAGTGTTGGTGATGACGAAGGCGATGGTTTCCCCCTCCGGGAGGGAAGTTTCCCCGGCAGAACAGCTCCGCCAGAGCCCTAGATTGGTTCCGCCAAGGTTCCGCCTCGTGGCATCGGAGTTTCGTCCGAGAAGATGGCTTATGATTTTTTTTTCCCATCGAAAGACTCCATGTAGCAGAAGATGGCCACCGGAGGGCCACCAGGGGGCCCACGAGGTAGGGGGCGCGCCCAGGGGGTAGGGCGCGCCCCCACCCTCGTGGGCAGGGTGTGGCCCCCTGGTGAGGTTCTTCCTCTCAGTATTTTTTATATATTTGGAAAACATCTTCCGTGAAGTTTCAGGACTTTTGGGGCTGTGCAGAATAGGTCTCTAATATTTGCTCCTTTTCTAGCCCAAAATCCCAGCTGCCGGCATTCTCCCTCTTTGTGTAAACCTTGTAGAATAAGAGAGAATAGGCATAAGTATTGTGACATAATGTGTAATAATAGCTCATAATGCAATGAATATTGATATAAAAGCATGATGCAAAATGGACGTATCAACTCCCCCAAGCTTAGACCTCGTTTGTCCTCAAGCGGAAAGCCGAAATCGAAAAATATGTCCACATGTTTAGAGATAGAGGTGTCGATAAAAATAAAATACGGACATGAGGGCATCATGATCATTCTTAGAACAGCAACTTATATAATTCTTTGTCATATAATCTCTCATGCTAGAGTAATAATTCAATCACAATATCAAGTATGAATCGTAAACTTCATTGAAAACTGACAAACTACAATCTCAGTCATTGAAGCAATTGCAATTTATCATAACATAGGAAAGGGTCAATGTATAAGAGCTTTTCAGCAGGTCCACATACTCAACTATCATATAATCTTTCACAATTGCTGACACTCACGCAATACTTATGGGTATGGAGTTTTAATCGGACACAGAGAAAGATAGGGGCTTATAGTTTTGCCTCCCAACGTTTTACCTCAAGGGTAATGTCAACAGTAATAGTTCATGAAAACTCACATCCAATTAGCCATATATACCAGGATCTTTCCAACATATTGTGCTTGCCAAAGGATGATATGTAAAAAGGAAGGGTGAAGATCACCATGACTCTTATGTAATGTAGGAGATAAAAGTAAAAGATAGGCCCTTCGCAGAGGGAAGCAGAGGTTGCCATGCGCTTTTATGGTTGGATGAACAAAATCTCAATGTGAAAGAACGTCACTTTATATTGCCACTTGTGATATGGACCTTTATTATGCAGTCTGTCGCTTTTATTACTTCCATATCACACGATCGTATAAAGCTTATTTCCTCCACACCAATCAATCATACATATTTAAAGAGCAATTTTTATTGCTTTGCACCGATGACAACTTACTTGAAGGATCGTATTCAATCCATAGGTAGGTATAGTGGACTCTCATGCCAAAACTTGTTTAAGGGTATTTGGAAGCACAAGTAGTATTTCTACTTGGTGCAATGAATTTGGCTAGCATGAGGGGGAAGGCAAGCACATCATGTTGGAAGATCCAAGGCAATATAATTCATCTCAGATGTAAGAAAACATAACCCATTATGTTGTCTTCCTTGTCCAATGTCAACTCTTAGCATGTCATATTTTAATGAGTGCTCACAATCATAAAAGATGTCCAAGATAGTATATCTATATGTGAAGACCTCTCTTTATTTATTACTTCCTATTAATTGCAATGATGACCAAAACTGTGTTTGTCAACCCTCAACAACTTTTATTCATCATAATCTTTCTATGTGAGCTCATTACTCTCCATAAGACTCACATGATCTCTTTGTTTCTTTTTATTTCTTTCTCTTTTCTTTTATTCCCTTAGGATCATGGCAAAATAATCAAGCCCTTGACTCAACACTAATCTTTATTATATAGCTCACAGACTCGATTACATAGAAGGATAATAAAGCAAAACTCACAACTAGATCATACTAAGAACTTTTATTCTACTAGATCAAGATATTACCAAAAGGATCAAACTAAGAAAAACGGTAAAGACAAAAGTGATGGTGATACGATACCGGGGCACTCCCCCAAGCTTGGCGGTTGCCAAGTGGAGTGCCCATACCTGATACTCAATTCTTCTTTGTTGGTGGAGACGGTGGTGATTTTGTTGATGGCGTAGGCTTGTCGTCCTTCTTCCAAGGCATAGGCTCACCATCATAGAAAGATGACCGAGTCTCCGGGATCCTCAAATCTGCAGCAAAACTCATCCTTTTGAATCTATATTCATACTCACAGTTTTGGTTTTGCAGGTCATAAAATTGAGCTTGAAGGTGCTCAATTTTCTCGTGAAGCTTGAAGATGGTATCCCCGATGTTGTCGGCATCCAGCTTGTGTTTGTTGGTGAATTCTGCGATCATCATGTGGTTGGAATTGAGTCCACGCTCCACCATCCCCTGACACTTGAAAACTTGTTGCTCCATTGCTTCGAGCCTCGTCTCCACGCTTCCGGTCCCCTTCGGTCCCTCAGCATCACGGATGTGCAGCAACCCATCACGCATCTCAATGGTTTGAGGGTGTCGCTGCACCTCCGCGAGGTAAGGGTTGATGACCTTCTCAAAGAACTTGTCCTTGGGAGCACTTGGAGATGCCATGATAATCTAGATCTGTCAGAAAAACAGCTCGAAACAAAGACAAGAGATTTTTGCGTGATACGGGAGTCAAAACCCCCGGGAGGTTATATAATGAATTTTTACCAACCAAAATACGTGTCCTGTACGAAAACGGAGTCCGGAGAGCACACGAGGTACCCACGAGGTAGGGGGGCGCACCCAGTAGGGTAGGGCGCTCCCTCCACCCTCGTGGAGCCCTCGTGTCCTTCCCGGACTGCTACTTATTTTTCTATTTTTCTAAATATTCCAAAACGGAGAAATGTTGCCTTAAAAACTGTTTTGGAGTCGGTTTACTTACCGTACCACATACCTATTCCTTTTCGGAGTCTGAAACGTTCTGGAAAGTGTCCCTTATGTATTCCTCCGGGGTTACGGTTTCCATAACATTGGTTTCAACATTTATGGGATTACCTGAGATATAATGTTTGATTCTTTGACTGTTGATACGTCTCCGTCGTATCTACTTTCCCAAACACTTTTGCCCTTGTATTGGACTCTATCTTGTATGATTTGAATGGAACTAACCCGGACTGACATTGTTTTCAGCAGAATTACCATGGTTTTGTTTTATGTGCAGAAAACAAATATTCTCGGAATGATCTGAAACTCCATGGGAGGTCTTAGAAAAAACAATAAAAATCCTCGCCAAATATGAAGACCAAGGGGCCCACACCCTTTCCACGAGGGTGGGGGGCGCCCCCCTAGGGCACGCCCACTACCTCGTGGGCCCCCTGTTGACCCTCCGACGCCAATTCCAACTCTATATATTTGCTTTCAGAGAGAAAAAAACTAGAGAGAAGAAATCATCGCGTTTTACGATACGGAGCCGCCGCCAAGCCCTAAAACCTCTCGGGAGGGCTGATCTGGAGTCCGTTCGGGGCTCCGGAGAGGGGGATTCGTCGCCGTCGTCATCATCAACCATCCTCCATCACCAATTTCATGATGCTCACCGCCGTGCGTGAATAATTCCATCGTAGGCTTGCTGGACGGTGATGGGTTGGATGAGATTTATCATGTAATCGAGTTAGTTTTGTTAGGGTTTGATCCCTAGTATCCACTATGTTCTGAGATTGATGTTGCTATGACTTTGCTATGCTTAATGCTTGTCACTAGGGCCCGAGTGCCATGATTTCAGATCTGAACCTATTATGTTTTCATGAATATATGTGAGTTCTTGATCCTATCTTGCAAGTCTATAGTCACCTACTATGTGTTATGATCCGGCAACCCCGAAGTGACAATAATCGGGACCACTCCCGGTGATGACCATAGTTTGAGGAGTTCATGTATTCACTATGTGCTAATGCTTTGTTCCGGTTCTCTATTAAAAGGAGGCCTTAATATCCCTAAGTTTCCAATAGGACCCCGCTGCCACGGGAGGGTAGGTCAAAGATGTCATGCAAGTTCTTTTCCATAAGAACGTATGACTATATACGGAATACATGCCTACATTACATTGATGAATTGGAGCTAGTTCTATGTCACCCTATGTTATGACTGTTACACATGATGAACCGCATCCGGCATAATTATCCATCACTGATCCGGTGCCTACGAGTTTTCCATATACTGGTTTACGCTTATTTACTTTCCCGCTGCTACTGTTACAATCACTACAAAATACCAAAAACATTACTTTTGCTTGTCTTTACTTTTGTTGCTTACCACCACTATCATATTACTGCTACTAAACACTTTGCTGCAGATACTAAGTTTCCAGGTGTGGTTGAATTGACAACTCAGCTGCTAATACTTGAGAATATTCTTTTTTGGCTCCCCTTGTGTCGAATCAATAAATTTGGGTTAAATACTCTACCCTCGAAAACTGTTGCGATCCCCTATACTTGTGGGTTATCAAGACCTTTTTCTGGCGCCGTTGCCGGGAAGCATAGCTCTATTCTTTGAGTCACTTGGGATTTATATCTGCTGGACACTATGAAGAACTTGAGAGATCCAAAAACCAAGATCTATCCCTCAACTACGAGGGGAGGTAAGGAACTGCCATCTAGCTCTGCACTTGATTCACCTTCTGTTATGAGTAAGTTTGCGACACCTACATCTGCTTCTGCTATTCGTTCCGATATGTCGCATGTTATTGATGATGCCACTTCTACTATGCATGATACTTATGATGAAACTGCTTCTATGCCTGATACTACTGTGCCCCTTAGTGAATTTCTTGAAGAACAAATTGCTAGGGCTAGAGAAAGAGAAATTGATGAAACTAAATACGATGATGATAGTGATGATGAAAATATGCCTGTTATTCCTGAAGGTTATCTTTTTGATAAAGATTCTTCTTTAGCTATTTTAGCCTGCAGAGATAGATACGAGCTTAAGAGGTTATTGATTAAATGGAACAAAGAATCACTTAGAGATAAAATGAAACCCGATCCTACTTTTGCTACTTCACCTATATGTGTCCCTGATAAAGATTATGAATTCTCTGTTGATCCTGATATAATTACTTTGGTTGAATCTGATCCGTTTTATGGCTATGAATCTGAAACTATTGTGGCACATCTTACTAAGCTAAATGACATAGCTGCCCTGTTCACTAATATGAGAGATCACGTTACCTCTATATACTCAAAATATTTCCGTTCTCATTAAAGGGTGATGCTAAGATATGGTTTAATTCTCTTGATACTGGTTGTGTGCGTAGTCCCCAGGATATGATTTATTACTTCTCTGCTAAATATTTCCCTACTCATAAGAAACAAGCTGCTTTGAGGGAAATATACAACTTTGTGCAAATTAAAGAAGAGAGTCTCCCACAAGCTTGGGGGAGGCTTCTCCGATTACTTAATGCTTTGCCTGATCATCCTCTCAAGAAAGATGAAATACTTGATATGTTTTATAATGGACTAACCAATGCTTCCAGAGATTACCTGGATAGCTGTGCTGGTTCTCTTTTCAGGGAAAGAACACTGGATGAAGCTGAAATCCTATTGAATAATATGTTGACAAATGAAAATAATTGGGCACCTCCTGAGCCAGCTCCCGCTCCAATTAATGATCCTATTCCTAAACCAACTCCGAAGAAGAGAGGTGTTCTATTTCTCAGTCCCGAAGATATGCAAGAGGCAAAGAAATCTATGAAAGAAAAAGGTATTAAAGCTGAAGATGTTAAGAATTTACCTCCTATTGAAGAAATACATGGTCTTAATATACCGCCTGTTGACGAAGTATATGATCTTAATCCTTTATTCATTGAAGAACCTCCCGATATTCTGACACAGGTAGTAAAGGTAAATTCTCTCTATAGATATGATAAAGTTGAAGTCCCTCCTACTAAAATTGCTAGTCCGTGCTTGGATGAGTTTGATGACTTTATGTTTAAGCAAGACGACTTCAATGCTTATTTTGGTAGACAATTAAAAGAGAATGCTTATAAGATTAGATGCTTGGGTGATTATATGGCTAATATTAGAGGTGAACTTAAACTTGTTAGCAAACATGCTTCTATGGTTACCACTCAAGTAGAACAAGTACTTAAAGCTCAAAAAGAATTGCTCCATGAAATGAATAGTAAGAAAAATGATTATGATGTTAGAGTGGCTACTAGAACTGGTAGAATGACTCAGGAACCTTTGTATCCTGAAGGCCACCCTAAGAGAATCGAGCAAGATTCTCAAAGAAATAATATTGATGTTCCTAGTTCTTCTAAAAAGAAGAAGAAGAAGAAGAAAAATGATAGAACTGTGCAAACTTCTAGTGAACCTATTGCTGAACCACCTGATAATCCAAATGATATTTCTATGTCTGATGCTGAAACACAATCTGGTAATGAACATGAACCTAGTAAAAATATTAATGATGATGTTCATGATGATGCTCAACCTAGTAATGATAATGATGTAGAAATTGAACTTGCTGTTGATCTTGATAACCCACAATCAAAGAATCAACGTTATGATAAAAGAGACTTTGTTGCTAGGAAACATGGGAAAGAAAGAGAACCTTGGGTTCAGAAACCCATGCCTTTTCCTCCGAAACGATCCAAGAAGAAGGATGATGAGGATTTTGAGCGCTTTGCTGAGATGATTAGGCCTATCTTTTTACGTATGCGATTGACTAATGTGCTCAAAACAAATCCTTATGCTAAATATATGAAGGATATCATTACTAATAAAAGAAAGATACCGGAAGCTGAAATTTCCACCATGCTTGCTAATTATACTTTTAAGGGTGCAATACCAAAGAAACTTGGAGATCCCGGAGTACCTACTATACCTTGCTCCATTAAAAGAAATTATATTAAAACTGCTTTATGTGATCTTGGAGCCGGTGTTAGTGTTATGCCTCTCTCTTTATATCATAGACTTGACTTGAATAAGTTGACACCTACTGAAATATCTTTGCAAATGGCTGATAAATCAACTGTTATACATGTCGGTATTTGTGAGGACGTGCCTGTTGTGGTTGCAAACGTTACGATTTTAACGGACTTTGTTATTCTTGATATTCCCGAGGATGATAGTATGTCTATTATTCTTGGAAGACCTTTTCTTAATACTGCAGGGGCTGTTATTGATTGAAACAAAGGCAATGTCACTTTTCATGTTAAAGATAATGAGCATACGGTACACTTTCCGAGGAAACAACCTCAAGTTCATAGTATCAACTCCATTGGAAAAATTCCATCGATTATAATTGGAGGTTTTGAATTTCCTCTTCCTACGGTCAAAAAGAAATATGATATACTTATTATAGGGGATGTGCATATCCCCGTTGAGGTAACTTAGTGTTATTCGAAATTTCTCCAGATTCATGATTATCAGAATGAGTTTGTTAACAAGACCTGATCAACCTTGTTAGTGGATTCTTTTTGATGAGCATGAGATGGATGAAACTCGAAGCACAACCTTCTGTACCCTCTTTATATTTTCTATTAATTAGTAGAAATAAAGTAAAAATAGTATTTTATGTCTGTTTCCTGGCTTATCCGTGTAATATAAAAATATCCCGAAAATAAAAGTCCTCAGAATGCCATGCCAATTTAATATGATTTTTCGGGAATATTTGAGGATTTACTGTGCAAAAATTACCGCGGGAGGAGCTGCCACCTGGCCACGAGGGTGGTGGGCGCCCCCCCCCCCTATAGGGTGCGCCCCCTGCCTCGTGGGCCCATGGTGGCCCTCCTCCACTTATCCCAGCACCCATCTTCTTCCTCTGCCTCACACAAACCCGAAAAACCAACTCAAGCGTGAGTTCCAGCCACTTTTGCTGTGATTTTCGATCTCCTTGCTCAAAGCACCTCTCGCAAAACTGCTTGCGGAGATTGTTCCTTGGTATGTGACTCCTCCATTGGTCCAATTAGTTTTTGTTCTAGTGCTCTATTCTTTGCAAATTTGTGCTGCATAGGTGACCATGTTCTTGAGCTTGCATGTCAAATTTGTATGGTTCCAAGTAGTTCTAATGCTTGATATAGGCTCTAGGCACTTGTAGGAGTAGTTGCTATCAGTTTTATTGAAGTTGCTTCACTTTTGTTTGAAGTTACTAAAAATTTCACAATTTTTCAGAAAATGATGAGGAGATTATTGAGGGGATCATCGAGCCAAAGCTCGAAGGAAAAGGCACCTAAGCCTAACTATAATTTGCCGCGCACCGCGGAGATTCGGGCGTGTGAATGGCCTTCTGATGATTTCTTGAGAGCAGCCGGTATCTATGAAGATTTTCATGAATTGGCTCACAATGCAGGCCTCACCGCTTTCCTCCACGACCAATGCGATCAGTATCTCTTACTCACAAATACCTTTATGCAAAACTTTTATTTTCATCCTAGGAACTCACCACCTACGGTGGAATTTCATTTATATGATGAGCATAAGGAGATGTCACTTTTTGATTTCTGTCGTATTTGTTTAGTCCCTTTTGAGGGCAAGACAGAAGAACCACACCATGATGATGTGGAGGGATTTATTAATAATATCATTGTAGGAGAAACCAGGAAGGTTTCTGATGCACGAATCGCTAGCATACATTTTCCTGTTTTATGTTACTTTGCATTATTTGCTAGTCGTTGTTTAATTGGACGTGGAAACTGTGGAAACCTTAGTATCCCTGATATAATTATTCTACTCCAAGGTTTATACAGTGATAACACTTTTAGTATGGGCGGTATTATTGCCAGACGGTTAAATATGAACCGTACTAAGGGCCCCATCTTTGGAGGCATTTATGCTACACGCCTAGCCGCACATTTTAACATACCTATTAGGCATGCTGAGAAGGAAGAAAAGGTGCTGCCCCGTGTTTATCTAGATCATAAAAGTATGGTAGCACATGATTTTATTCTTAAGAATATGGCAGGGGAGCTTAGATATCAATTGTTCTTTAATAAACATCATCCTGAGACTATCACCCTGCCTGCTCCTTCTTTGTTCGATTTGACTGCAGGCACATACCTTGTTCCGTTGACGGCTATTCACGCCTACCGGAACCCTGCACCTACCGAGGAGCCAGAACAAGAACCACACGATGAGCCTCCATGACAATCTATTTATTCTTGGGATCCAGAGATGACTGTCAGCCAGTGGCAGTCAGAGTCTTCATCTTCAACACAGTATGATCCCAACTATTCCTCCTCATCACAGTACGACCCCAACTACTATTATTATGGATATCCGCCAGGCCAGCCGTGGCCATAGACCAACTTAGGCCAGAAGCTTAAGCTTGGGGGAGTACGTATTTCTCACCGACATTACATTTATGTTCACACACACTCGTTGCTAGATGTCGGTGCTCATACTTTTTCACTGTAATATCCATGCTAGTTTATTTTCCTTTTCCTGCTTTCTTCTTGTGTGTTTGTTAAACCTTAAGAAAAACAAAAAAAATTATTAGTAGTTTATTTTTTGTTGTAGTAGTAATAATCAAAAATAAAACCCAAAAATATTTCCCGTTCTTCTTTTGCTTGTTGGGAGCTTTCCCGTGTAAATAGTTTTATTTCTTTTCTTTTCTTTGGGGTCAGTAGGAGAAGACCATAATTAAATTGTTAAAGTGGCTCTTATATGCATTATTGTTGAATTAACCAAAGAGCCTGTATTGCCTTGTCTTCTCCTGTTTATTGAATGCCTGGAGATTCCAGCTTAGTCCAATGCACGTGCACTCTTATTATTATTCACACCATTCAGTCGTGCAAGTGAAAGGCAATTATGATGATATATGATGAACTGACTGAGATGAGAAAAGCTGGTATGAACTCGACCTCTTTTGTTTTTGTAAATATGACGAGTCCAGCGTTCTTCATTCGGCTTATTATGAATAAACATGTTTGCAATGACAATTAGAGATCAGAGTTGCTTGTGCCATGCTTGATTAGCTATGAGTTATAATGATTTACCTTGTGTGCCAACATGCTATTAAGATGGCTATGATGTGGTATGATGGGGTGGTATCCTCCTTTGAATGATTTAAGTGACTTGACTTGGCACATGTTCACGCATGTAGTTGAAACAAATCAACATAGCCTTCACGATATTTATGTTCATGGTGGATTATATCCTACTCATGCTTGCATCCAATGTTTATTAATTTTAATGCATGTACATGGCTATTATCGCTCTCTAGTTGGTCGCTTCCCAGTCTTTTGCTAGCCTTCATATACTAAGCGGGAATACTGCTTGTGCATCCAATCCCTTAAAACCCAAAGTTATTCCAGATGAGTCCACTATACCTTCCTATATGCGGTATCTACCTACCGTTCCAAGTAAATTTGTATGTGCCAAACTCTAAACCTTCAATTAAACATTCTGTTTTGTATGCTCGAATAGCTCATGTATCAACAAAGGTTGTCCTTATCTTCCATGTTAGGCGGGTTATTCTCAAGAGGAGTGGACTCCACTCCTCACTCGCGAGAAAATGGCTGGTCACCGGGATACCCAGTCCCATGCTTTATGCTTATTAAATCAAAATAACTGCAAACAAAACTCCCCCTGGGACCTGATGTATGTTGGAGGCACTCGTTATTTTGAGCAAGCCATGGATTGATGCTTGTTGGTGGAGGGGGAGTATAAACTTTACCATTCTGTTTGGGAACCGCCTATAATGTGTTTAGCATGGAAGATATCGCCATCTCTTAGTTGTTACGTTGACAATGAAAGTATACCGCTCAAAATATAATTTATCTCTATTTCAAAACCGAGCTCTGGCACCTCTACAAATCCCTGCTTCCCTCTGCGAAGGGCCTATCCATTTACTTTTATGTTGAGTCATCACCCTCTTATTAAAAAGCACTAGCTGGAGAGCACAGCTGTCATTTGCATTCATCACTATTAATTTATATTGGGTATGACTATGATTGGATCTCTTTTACCATGAATTACAATGTCTAGTCAGTCCTTGATCTTTAAAGGTGCTCTACATTTATGTTTTGCGATCTCAGAAAGGGCTAGCGAGATACCATCTTGTTATATCATATTATGATTGTTCTGAGAAAGTGTTGTCATCCGAGATTTATTATTATGACTTTCTAGTTGATTATGCTATTGATATGAGTAATGATGAGACCTGAGAATTATGCAAATGTGGTTAGTTATGATCTATGCTGAAAACTTGAATGCTGGCTTGACATAGTTACAACAACAAGAGCAAACAGAGTTTGTAAAAGTTTTTCTTTCTTTCTTTCAGTCTATCAACTGAATTGCTTGAGGACAAGCAAGGGTTTAAGCTTGGGGGAGTTGATACGTCTCCGTCGTATCTACTTTTCCAAACACTTTTTCCCTTGTTTTGGACTCTATCTTGTATGATTTGAATGGAACTAACCCGGACTGACGTTGTTTTCAGCAGAATTACCATGGTGTTGTTTTATGTGCAGAAAACAAATATTCTCGGAATGACCTGAAACTCCATGGGAGGTCTTAGAAAAAACAATAAAAAATCCTCGCCAAATATGAAGACCAGGGGGCCCACACCCTTTCCACGAGGGTGCCCCCCCCTAGGGCGCGCCCCCTACCTCGTGGGCCCCCTGTTGACCCTCCGACGCCAACCCCAACTATATATATTTGCTTTCGGAGAGAAAAAAACCAGAGAGAAGAAATCATCGCGTTTTACGATACGTAGCCGCCGCCAAGCCCTAAAACCTCTCGGGAAGGCTGATCTGGAGTCCGTTCGGGGCTCCGGAGAGGGGGATTCGTCGCCGTCGTCATCATCAACCATCCTCCATCACCAATTTCATGATGCTCACCACCGTGCGTGAGAAATTCCATCGTAGGCTTGCTGGACAGTGATGGGTTGGATGAGATTTATCATGTAATCGAGTTAGTTTTGTTAGGGTTTGATCCCTAGTATCCACTATGTTCTGAGATTGATGTTGCTATGACTTTGCTATGCTTAATGCTTGTCACTAGGGCCCGAGTGCCATGATTTCAGATCTGAACCTATTATGTTTTCATGAATATATGTGAGTTCCTGATCCTATCTTGCAAGTCTATAGTCAGCTACTATGTGTTATGATCCGGCAACCCCAAAGTGACAATAATCGGGACCACTCCCGGTGATGACCGTAGTTTGAGGAGTTCATGTATTCACTATGTGCTAATGCTTTGTTCCGGTTCTCTATTAAAAGGAGGCCTTAATATCCCTAAGTTTCCAATAGGACCCCGCTGCCACGAGAGGGTAGGACAAAAGATGTCATGCAAGTTCTTTTCCATCAGCACGTATGACTATATACGGAATACATGCCTACATTACATTGATGAATTGGAGCTAGTTCTATGTCACCCTATGTTATGACTGTTACATGATGAACCGCATCCGGCATAATTATCCATCACTGATCCGGTGCCTACGAGTTTTCCATATACTGGTTTACGCTTATTTACTTTCCCGCTGCTACTGTTACACCACTACAAAATACCAAAAACATTACTTTTGCTGTCTTTACTTTTGTTGCCATTACCACCACTATCATATTACTTTGCTACTAAACACTTTGCTGCAGATACTAAGTTTCCAGGTGTGGTTGAATTGACAACTCAGCTTGCTAATACTTGAGAATATTCTTTGGCTCCCCTTGTGTCGAATCAATAAATTTGGGTTAAATACTCTACCCTCGAAAACTGTTGCGATCCCCTATACTTGTGGGTTATCAACCATTTACCACCTTCGGATTTGTGCCTTCGAAGTTGTTGATTTTTATGGCACCGGAACGGTAGACCTCCTCGATAACGTAAGGACCTTCCCATTTAGAGAGAATTTTTCCTGCAAAAAATCTTAAACGAGAGTTGTATAGCAATACATAATCACCTACATTAAACTCACGCTTTTGTATCCTTTTGTCATGCCATCTTTTAACTTTTTCTTTAAACAACTTGGCATTTTCGTAGGCTTGCGTTCTCCATTCATCAAGTGAGCTAATATCAAATAACCTCTTCTCACTGGCAATTTTAAAATCATAATTAAGTTCTTTAATGGCCCAATAAGCCTTGTGTTCTAGTTTGAGAGGTACGTGACATGCTTTTCCATAGACCATTTTATACGGAGACATACCCATAGGATTTTTATATGCAGTTCTATAGGCCCATAATGCATCATCATGTTTCTTGGACCAATTCTTTCTAGGCCTATTAACAGTCTTTTGCAAAATTAATTTGAGTTCTCTATTACTCAATTCTACTTGACCACTAGACTGAGGGTGATAAGGAGATGCAATTCTATGATTAACATCATATTTAGCAAGCATTTTACGAAAAGCACCATGAATAAAATGTGAACCACCATCGGTCATTAAATATCTAGGGACTCCAAATCTTGGAAAAATAACTTCTTTAAGCATTTTAATAGAAGTGTTATGATCAGCACTACTAGTTGGAATAGCTTCTACCCACTTAGTAACGTAATCAACAGCAACTAAAATATGTGTATAACCATTAGAGGAAGGAAAAGGTCCCATATAGTCAAAGCCCCAAACATCAAATGGTTCAATAACAAGTGAATAGTTCATAGGAATTTCTTGACGTCTACTAATATTACCAATTCTTTGACATTCATCACAAGATAAGACAAACTTACGGGCATCCATGCAGAGAGTAGGCCAATAAAAACCAGATTGCAGTACCTTATGTGCAGTTCTATCTCCAGCATGGTGTCCTCCATAAGCTTCGGAGTGACACTTGCATAGGATCTGTTCCTGTTCATGCTCAGGTACACAATGTCTAATAACACCATCCACTCCTTCTTTATAAAGATGTGGGTCATCCCAAAAGTAATGCCTCAAATCATAGAAGAACCTTTGCTTTTGCTGGTATGTAAAACTAGGTGGTATAAACTTAGCAACAATGTAATTAGCATAATCATCATACCATGGAGCAGTATGAGAAGCATTTATGACATTTAATTGCTCATCAAGAAAGCTATCATCAATAGGTAGTGGGTCATCAAGAACATTTTCTAACCTAGACAAGTTGTCTGCAACAGGGTTCTCAGCTCCTTTTCTATTAACAATATGCAAATCAAATTCTTGTAGCAAGAGAGACCATCTAATAAGTCTAGGTTTAGCATCTTTCTTTTCCATAAGATATTTAATAGCAACATGATCAGTGTGAATAATTACTTTAGAATCAACAATATAAGGTCTAAACTTATCACAAGCGAATACAACTGCTAAGAATTCTTTTTCAGTGGTAGCATAATTTCTTTGAGCATTGTCAAGGGTTTTACTAGCATATTGAATAACATTTAGTTTCTTATCAACTCTTTGTCCTAGAACAGCACCTACAGCATAATCACTAGCATCACACATAATTTCAAAGGGTAAATTCCAATCAGGTGGCTGGACAATAGGTGCAGAGATCAATGCTTTCTTAAGTATTTCAAATGCTTCTACACAATCATCATCAAAGACAAATGGTATATCTTTTTGTAATAAATTAGTCAGAGGCCGAGAAATTTTTGAGAAGTCCTTAATGAACCTCCTATAAAAACCGGCATGACCAAGGAAACTTCTTATACCTTTAATGTCCTTGGGACATGGCATCTTTTCAATAGCATCAACCTTGGCTTTATCAACTTCAATACCTCTTTCAGAAACTTTATGCCCCAAGACAATACCTTCATTAACCATAAAGTGGCACTTTTCCCAATTCAAGACAAGATTAGTTTCTTCACATCTCTGCAAAACTCGATCAAGGTTGCTCAAGCAATCATCAAAAGAAGATCCATAGACGGAAAAGTCATCCATGAAAACCTCACAAATCTTTTCACAAAATTCAGAGAATATAGCCATCATGCATCTTTGAAAGGTAGCAGGTGCATTACATAAACCAAAAGGCATACATCTATAAGCAAAAGTACCAAAAGGGCATGTAAAAGTAGTCTTTGATTGATCTTTGGCTGACACAGGTATTTGAGACAAACCAGAATAACCATCTAGAAAGCAAAAATGTGTATGTTTGGACAATCTTTCTAGCATTTGATCGATAAAAGGTAAGGGGTAATGATCCTTTTTAGTAGTCTTATTTAATTTGCGGAAATCAATTACCATCCTATAACTTGTAATAATTCTTTGAGGAATCAATTCATCTTTATCATTAGGAACAACAGTAATACCTCCCTTCTTAGGGACACAATGGACAGGGCTTACCCACTTACTATCAGCAACGGGATAAATTATACCTGCTTCTAGGAGCTTTAGTATCTCCTTTCTTACCACTTCTTTCATTTTAGGATTCGGCCGGCGTTGATGATCACGAACTAGTTTAGCATCTTCTTCCAAATTAATTTTATGTTGACATAGAGTGGGACTAATGCCCTTAAGATCATCAAGAGTATACCCAATAGCAGCACGGTGCTTCTTCAGAGTTTTCAATAATCTCTCTTCTTCATGTTCTGAAAGGTTAGCACTAATAATAACAGAATATATCTTTTTCTCATCAAGATAAGCATATTTAAGGATATTAGGTAATGGTTTAAGCTCAAACACGGGATCACCCTTGGGTGGAGGAGGATCCCCTAGGATTTCAACAGGTAAATTGTTTTTCAGAATAGATTCATGTTTAAAGAATACTTCATCTAATTCCCTTCTTTCATTCATAAACATGTCATTTTCATGGTCTAGCAAATATTGTTCTAAAGGATCACTAGGAGGTACGGCAATAGAAACAAGACCAATAATTTCATCCTTACTAGGTAATTCTTCTTCATGGTGTTGTCTACTAAATTTAGAAAAATTAAATTCATGAGCCATATCATCTAAACCGATAGTAACAACATCTCTTTTGCAATCTATGGTAGCATTAACAGTATTTAAGAAGGGTCTACCAAATATAATGGGACAAAAGCTATCTTGTGGGGAACCAAGAACAAGAAAATCAGCAGGATATTTAGTTTTCCCACACAAGACTTCAACATCTCTAACAATTCCCATTGGTGAAATAGTATCTCTATTGGCAAGTTTAATTGTGACATCAATATCTTCTATTTCAGCAGGTGCAATATCATGCATAACTTCTTGGTATAAGGAATAAGGTATTGCACTAGCACTAGCACCCATATCACATAAGCCATGATAACAATGATCTCCTATTTTAACAGAAATAACAGGCATGCCTACCACAGGTCTAGGTTTATCTTTATCATAGGGTTTAGCAATTCTAGCAGTTTCATTACAGAAATAAATAATATGCCCATCAATATTATCAGACAGGAGATCTTTAACAATAGCAATATTAGGTTCAACTTTAACTTGCTCAGGAGGTGTATATGTTTTAATATTGCTTTTACGAACTACAGTTGAAGCTTTAGCATGATCCTTTATCCTAACAGGGAAAGGTGGTTTCCCAACATAAGAAGTTGGAACAATAGGATCATTATAAGTGATAGTCTTTTCTTCAACTTTAATAGGTGCAGCTACTTTTACTTCTATGGGAGGATGATATTTAAACCACTTCTCCTTGGGGAGATCAACATAAGTAGCAAAAGATTCACAGAAAGAAGCTACTATCTCTGAGTCAAGTCCATATTTAGTGCTATATTTATGAAAAATATCGGTATCCATAAAATATTTAACACAATCAAAACTAGGTGTCATACCTGACTCCTTACCATTGTCGAGGCCCCAATCTTCAGAGTTGCATTTAATTCTTTCCAATAAATTCCATTTGAATTCAATAGTCTTCATCATAAAAGAGCCAGCACAAGAAGTATCAAGCATGGTGCGATTGTTACCAGAAAGCCGAGCATAAAAATTTTGAATAATCATTTCTCTTGAGAGCTCATGATTGGGGCATGAATATAACATTGATTTAAGCCTCCCCCAAGCTTGAGCGATGCTTTCTCCTTTGCGAGGACAAAAATTATATATATAATTGCGATCACGATGAACAATATGCATAGGATAAAACTTCTGATGAAATTCCAATTTCAATCGTTTGTAATTCCAAGACCTCATATCATCACATAGCCTATACCATGTTGATGCATCTCCCCTCAAAGATAAGGGGAATACCTTCTTCTTAACAACATCTCCGGGTACACCTGCAAGCTTAAATAATCCACAAACTTCATCCACATATATCAGATGTTCATCAGGATGTTTTGTTCCATCTCCTAAAAAAGGATTAGCTAGCAGTTTTTCTATCATACTCGCAAGAACTTCAAAGCAAGCATTTTCATTTTCATTTTCAGTAGGTTGAGGAGCAACTCTTTGCTCTACTGGTCGGGGTGAAGATACCCCGAACAAGCCCCTCAGAGGATTACTTTCCATAGTAACAAGTGACAGTAAATTTCAGCACACTATATAATTTTTTCCTTACCAAATTCCACCTACCAAAGGCACTTCACTCCTCGGAAACGGCGCCAGAAAAGAGTCCCGATGACCCACAAGTATAGGGGGTCTATCATAGTACTTTCGATAAGTAAGAGTGTCAAACCCAACGAGGAGCAGAAGGAAATGATAAGCGGTTTCCAGCAAGGTATTCTCTGCAAGTACTGAAATAAGTGGTAACAGATAGTTTTGTGATAGGATAATTTGTAACGAGCAACAAGTAACAAAAGTAAATAAAGTGTAGCAAGGTGGCCCAATCCTTTTGTAGCAAATGACAAGCCTGGACAAACTCTTATATGATGTAAAGCGCTCCCGAGGACACATGGGAATATCGTCAAGCTAGTTTTCATCACGTTAATATGATTCGCGTTCGGTACTTTGATAATTTGGTATGTGGGTGGACCAGTGCTTGGGTACTGCCCTTACTTGGACAAGCATCCCACTTATGATTAACCTTTATTGCAAGCATCCGCAACTACAACAAAAGTATTAAGGTAAACCTAACTGAGGGAGTCCTGGATTAGGGGGTGTTCGGATAGCCGAACTATACCTTCAGCCGGACTCCTGGACTATGAAGATACAAGATTAAAGACTTCGTCCCGTGTCCGGAAGGGACTTTCCTTGGCGTGGAAGGCAAGCTTGGCGATACGAATATTCAGATCTCCTACAATTGTAACCGACTTTGTGTAACCCTAACCCTCTCTAGTGTCTATATAAACCGGAGGGTTTTAGTCCGTAGGACAACATAGACAACAACAATCATACCATAGGATAGCTTCTAGGGTTTAGCCTCTCCGATCTCGTGGTAGATCTACTCTTGTACTACCCATATCATCAATATTAATCAAGCAAGACGTAGGGTTTTACCTCCATCGAGAGGGCCCGAACCTGGGTAAAACTTCGTGTCCCTTGCCTCCTGTTACCATCCGGCCTAGACGCACAGTTCGGGACCCCCTACCCGAGATCCGCCGGTTTTGACACCGACACTGACCATAGCATGAAACATATGGATCCAAATCAGCCCCTTACGAAGCAATGCATAAACTAGGGTTTAAGCTTCTGTCACTCTAGCAACCCATCATCTGCTTGTTACTCCCCAATGCCTTCCTCTAGGCCCAAACAATGGTGAAGTGTCATGTAGTCGACGTTCACATAACACCACTAGAGGAGAGACAACATACATCTCATCAAAATATCGAAGGAATACCAAATTCACATGACTACTAATAGCAAGACTTCTCCCATGTCCTCAGGAACAAAAGTAACTACTCACAAAGCATAAACATGTTCATAGTCAGAGGGGTATAAATATGCATATAGGATCTGAACATATGATCTTCCACCAATTAAACCAACTAGCATCAACTACAAGGAGTAATTAACACTACTAGCAACCTACTAGCACCAATCCCGGACTTGGAGACAAGAATTGGATACAAGAGATGAACTAGGGTTTTGAGATGAGATGGTGCTGATGAAGATGTTGATGGATATTGCCCTCTCCCGATGAGAGGAGCGTTGGTGATGACGAAGGCGATGGTTTCCCCTCCGGGAGGGAAGTTTCCCCAGCAGAACAGCTCCGCCAGAGCCCTAGATTGGTTCCGCCAAGGTTCCACCTCGTGGCGCGGAGTTTCGTCCGAGAAGATGGCTTATGATTTTTTCCCATCGAAAGACTCCGTATAGCAGAAGATGGCCACTAGAGGGCCACCAGGGGGCCCACGAGGTAGGGGGCGCGCCCAGGGGGTAGGGTGCGCCCCCACCCTCGTGGGCAGGGTGTGGCCCCCTGGTGAGGTTCTTCCTCTCAGTATTTTTTATATATTTGGAAAACATCTTCCGTGAAGTTTCAGGACTTTTGGAGCTGTGCAGAATAGCTCTCTAATATTTGCTCCTTTTCCAGCCCAGAATCCCAGCTGCCGTCATTCTCCCTCTTTATGTAAACCTTGTAGAATAAGAGAGAATAGGCATAAGTATTGTGACATAATGTGTAATAACAGCCCATAATGCAATAAATATTGATATAAAAGCATGATGCAAAATGGACATATCAGGCAATAATAAAGTTATTATTTATTTCCTTATATCATGATAAATGTTTATTATTCATGCTAGAATTGTATTAACCAGAAACATAATACTTGTGTGAATACATAGACAAACAGAGTGTCACTAGTATGCCTCTACTTGACTAGCTTGTTGATCAAAGATGGTTATGTTTCCTTGCCATTGACATGAATTGTCATTTGATTAACGGGATCACATCATTAGGAGAATGATGTGATTGACTTGACCCATTCCGTTAGCTTAGCACTCGATTGTTTAGTATGTTGCTATTGCTTTCTTCATGACTTATACATGTTCCTATGTGAAAGTGCAACTATCCCTAGGTGGTTTTGGTAATTCCTAACAACATATAGCTCATTGAGCTAATGCTATTTCAAGATTAATATCTCAGGAAAGCTCAATGATTGGCATGGCATGCATGAGAAAAGTGGACCCCTCAAAATGCTAAGGACAAAGGATTGGCTCAAGCTCAAATCTCAAGACTCTACATTTTCCATTTTAGTGATCCAAGATCACATTGAGTCTATAGGAAAAGCCAATACTATCAAGGAGGGATGAGGTGTTGCTTAATGAGGTTCTTGCTCAAAATGCTTAGTGATATGCTCCAAAACCCCCAACTAGTTTCTCACATCCACATATGACCTAAACCAAAATTCAAACTCGGCCCCACCAATTCTTCTTATCCAGCACCACCGAGTTTCAAATGTCATAGCCACTGCCACAAACCCTAGGCAAATCAGTCTCACCGATAGGGATCTCGGCCTCACCGAGATGGGGTTGTAATCTCTCTGTTTCCCTTCGTAACATTTCAGTCTCACCGAGATGAGCGATCGGTCCCACTGAGGTTGCAATGTAAACTCTCTATTTTCCCTTCGGGACGTTTCGGTCTCACCGTAATGAGCGATCGGTCACACCGGGTTTACCTGACCAACTCTCTGGTTAGCTTATTACCAAAATCGTCTCACCGAGCTTGTGTAATCGGTCTCACCGAGATTACGTTATGCCCTAACCCTAATCATATCGGTCCCACCAAGTTGCATGTCGGTCCCACCAAGTTGCATGTCGGTCCCACCGAAAACCCTAACAGTCACTAGCTTTGATGAATCGGTCCGACCGAGTTTAACCATTCGGTCCCACCGAGTTTGGGAAGTTATGTGTAATGGTTAGATTTCGTGTGGAGGCTATATATACCCCTCCACCACCTCTTCATTCGTAGAGAGAGCCATCAGAACGAACCTACACTTCCAACTTATTTTTCTGAGAGAGAACCACCTACACTTGTGTTGAGACCAAGATATTCCACTCCTACCATATGAATCTTGATCTCTAGCCTTCCCAAGTTGCTTTCCACTCAAATCCTCTTTCCAAAAAATCCAAATCCTGTGAGAGAGAGTTGAGTGTTGGGGAGACTATCATTTGAAGCACAAGAGCAAGGAGTTCACCATCAACACACCATTTGTTACTTCTTGGAGAGTGGTGTCTCCTAGATTGGCTAGGTGTCACTTGGGAGCCTCCGACAAGATTGTGGAGTTGAACCAAGGAGTTTGTAAGGGCAAGGAGATTGCCTACTTCGTGAAGATCTACCGCTAGTGAGGCAAGTCCTTCGTGGGTGATGGCCATGGTGGGATAGACAAGGTTGCTTCTTCGTGGACCCTTCATGGGTGGAGCCCTCCGTGGACTCGCGCAACCGTTACCCTTCGTGGGTTGAAGTCTCCATCAACGTGGATGTACGATAGCACCACCTGTCGGAACCACGACAAAAACATCCATGTCTCCAATTGCGTTTGAATCCTCCAAACCCTTCCCTTTACATTCTTGCAAGTTGCATGCTTTACTTTGCGTTGCTCATATACTCTTTGCATGTTTGCTTGAATTGTGTTAAGATTTCTTGACTTGTCCAAAGTTGCTAAAATCTGCCAAGAACTAAAATTGGGCAAAGGCTAGATTTTTATTTGGTCAAGTAGTCTAATCACCCCCCCCCCTCTAGACATAATTTTAATCTTACAAGTGGTATCAGAGCTTTGGTCTCCATTTGCTTTGATTTCCATAGCTTTTTGTGGTCATAGCCTTGGTTTCTCAAGCTAGGAGAGTATGGCGTCTAGCGAGGGAAATTACCACCGAGAGGTCCTTACTTTGATGGCACTAATTTTGCTAGTTGGAAGCATAATATGAAAATGCATATTCTTGGACATAACCCCGTCGTTTGGGCTATTGTGTGTATTGGCTTGCAAGGTGAATTCTTTGATGGGAGAGAACCGAATCGTGAAGCTACCGCGGACGAGTTGAAGATGCTACAATACAATGCTCAAGCTTGTGATATCCTCTTCAACGGATTATGCCTTGAGGAATTCAACAAAATCAGCCGTCTTGAGAATGCAAAGGAAATTTGGGGTAATTTGATTGATATGCACGAAGGTACCGACTCCGTCAAGGAATCCAAGTTGGATGTGCTTCAAAGTCAACTTGATAAGTTCAAAATGAAGAATGGTGAAGGTGTCGCTGAAATGTACTCTAGGCTTGCTCTTATCACAAATGAGATTGCCGGCTTAGGAAGTGAAGAGATGACCGACAAATTCATCATCAAGAAAATCCTAAGAGCCTTGGATGGAAAATAGGATACCGTATGTACATTGATCCAAATGATGCCAAATTACAAAGATCTCAAGCCAACGGAAGTCATTGCAAGAATTGTGGCTCATGAGATGTCACTCAAGGATAAGGAGGAGCTCCATAACAAGTCAAGTGGTGCTTACAAAGCCTCATGTGAAGCTCCCACATCATCGAGTGAGAAACAAACCTTCAATGAAGAATTGAGCCTAATGGTGAAGAACTTCAACAAGTTCTACAAGAATAGAAGCAAAGAGAGAAGTTCCAAGTGAAGGTCCTACAATGATAAAAGATCTTCTAGTCGAGAGTGAAACTGCTACAATTGTGGAAGACCCGAACACTACTCCAATGAGTGTACGGACCCCTACAAGAGAAGAGAAGATTCTCCCAAAAGAAGAAGTAGAAGAGAAGAATCACCATCGAGGGAGAGAAGGAGTAGGGATGATCATTATGAATGAAGACCCTGTAGGAGAAGCAAGGATTCGGAAAGGAAGGACAAGTCATCAAGGAGCTACACAAAACGAAGACATCAAACTCATGTTGGTGAATGGGTATCCAGCTCCGACTCCGACAATCACTCCGAGAGAAGCTATCACTCCGACACCGAATATACTCAAGATGAAGGTGTTGCTGGTCTAGCACTTGTGTCAACCAACTCATACGACATATTTGATTCACCAAATGAAGGAATTGGAAGATGCTTCATGGCCAAAGGTCCAAAGGTATCACACCCCGAGTATGTTGATTTCAATAGTGATGAAGATGACTTGTTAGGTGATGATGATTTACTTGTTGACAACTCTAGTGATGAATACTATGATGAAACATCAACTAATCATGCTAATCAAGATAAACGAATGACAATTATAAGGAGAAGATTGAGTCTCTAACTAAAGAACTAAACACTCTTAAGTTATCTCATGAAACTATCTTAGGAGATCATCGAGAACTTTTAAGGACTCATGAGAAATTACGTTTTGAGAAGCTCAATCTTGAGCAAGAGCATGAGTTCTTAAAGGCAATAAATGATGATCTTCGCAAGAAAAGTTCTTCTTACATTGCCAAGCGTTTACTCTTATCCACTTACATGCCTCAAGTCAAGTCTAGTAACAAGAACAAGAAGGATTCTTCCTCTAGTAGTAACAATAATCATGCTAAATCCAATATTGTTGCTTCTAGTAGTTCTCTTGATTCCAGTAATGATTCTCTTAGCCAAGTTACACTTGAGCAAGAAAATAGCTTATTGAAGGGAATCATAGAGAAAGGTGTTTACAAGAGCCTTGCCGGGAGTAAGCAATTTGAGGAAATTGTACGCAAGCAAGGAAGGCACCGGAAGAATCAAGGTATTGGTTTTGAACGAAAGTTCAATGCCAATGGAGTTGAGTGGGAAGAAGATCAATACCCCAAGACGAAGTTTGTTCCTCAACAAGAGAAGTATGATCCTACTTCTTTCAAAGGGACACAAGCTCAAGATGATCTTCCACCACAAGACCACAAGGAAAAAGGCAAGGACAAGCTTCAAGAGGAAATTGATGCATTTGAAGAAGCTCCTAAGGCCTTGGTCAAGTGGGTTCCCAAGACTACATCAAGTTCCACTTCATCAAGTACAACTACAACTCCGAGGATTCCCATCAAGATGGTGTGGATCCCGAAGAAGAAGAACTAGAGAGTTCTTGAGGGTGACTCCGCCAACATACTTCACTATTATCATTTTGGCAAGAACAAGTGCAATCAACTTCCACATCTTGCACTAGTTCAAGGAGTCACAAACCCTCTTGTTGGTAATACAAGGGACAAGGTAACCTAATGCTCTCATAGACATCATCTTGTGTGTGCATCACTCTATGTCTATGGATATCCTTGTTTGTTCCTTGTGGGACTAACCCGTGTAGGTATCGAAAGTGCAACTCACTCCAAAGGATAGCTCTGAATGATCTACATCAACTTAGAGCATCCACATCTTCAACACCAACATGAAGTCATCATCAACAAAACCCAAGGTTAGTTCATCCCACTTAAGGGGGATGTCACATCTAGGGGGAGCTTTACTCTAAGAATTGAGCTAAAGCAACTCTAATGGTGTGAACACAACAACGCTTTATGTAAAAGTGGTAACCCCACTTGCGCTTAAACGATGAGTATGACCTATGATCAAATGTTCTCATTTGACTCCTAAGTCAATGTACTCATATATAGATGACCTAGTCATCGCCAATTGCTTGATAGATGCTAGAATTGTTTGTGCATGCTTTGCCACATACTTCATTTGTCATTTTATTGTGTGAGCATGTTGGTTGCATAATTTACTCATTCGAGGACATCCACTTGTTGTTTTGATTGGTTGGTTTCCTTTTCTCTTGCCAAGTGGATGGACAAGAATGCCTAAGAACCTTTTCTAGCTATCTATGCTCTTCTCTTCTCAAACTCTATTCATGTTGCATCACAAAGTTTGATCAATTCAGATTTGAACCACTATGTGTGAGGAGCACTCGGAGTCCCTGATTCGTCATAGACTTAAACTTCCAACACTTCTTTGTGCATTTCGGTCTGACCGATTCATCCATTTCGGTCATACCGAGATCACTAAGTCGATCTAGGTTTTCAATCTCGGTGCAACTGATTTGAACTTTTCAGTCACACCGAGTTGTTGTAACTGCTTGCAGTTATGCATCTCGGTGCCACCAAGTTGTTCCACTCGGTCACACCGACAGGGTCAGGCTATATATACCCACGGGCCAAAATTTGGAAAACTTTCCGAACCTCTTTGCCCGCGCTCAGCCTGCTCTGCCTCCCTGGGTCTTCGGATCGTCCTCCTCGTCGCCAGCCGTCTCCAGTCACTGGTCTCCGCCGCCGTCAACGGGATCGTCTCCGCCGTTGCCACCGTAGCAAGTCCGTCGCCGAACTAGGGTATGGACTTGATCTTTGTGCTGTTCTCACTCTGATTCCCCAGCATGTTGTTTTTCCATGTATCTTGCCATGATTGAGATCACTCTTTCCAATGAAAACACTCCATAGTTTAGTTGTGGATTGAAAAATTAGGGTTAGGTTTCCATCGAAACCATCTCGGACCGACCAAGTTGTTGAAATCGGTTCCACCGATTTGGCTCAGGCCATTGCACATGTGATTCTTGGTCTGACCGAGAATTGCAAATCGGTGTGACCGAGTTCGAGTCTTTGTGAAACCCTAGCAGTCTCGGTGCCACCGAACTGTGACTCGGTCTGACCAAGTTCACTAGTTTAGGTTCCAACAGCTGCTTCGGTATCACCGAGATTTCAAATCGGAAGATCCGAAATGCTTTCTGTGGAAAACTAAAACTAAGTTTTTGATTCATTATTTTGCAAAAACCTCTGCACTTTGTGATGCTCATCCACTCTACCTCATCTATAATCTATTCACAGGGTCTGTTGTCAGTGTTTGCATCATGTCAGATCAGAGTGACAGTCAGAACAAGTCTGAGGAGCAAGTGAACATGAGTGAGGGCACTAGTCCCTCCAGCAGCTCAGATGATGGAAGCAGGAGCACACCCAGCAACTTGCCAAAGGCTGCCACAAGGGCCAGAAAGAAGAGAACCTCAGATTCAGAGGATGAGGACTATGTGGCTATTGAGGAAGAAACCACCTCAAAGAGGAAAGTTCTCAAAAAGGAATATGGCACAGCTGCTACCACTAAGCCAGGGGTGAAGCAAAAGGTTCCTGCCAAGAGAGCTCCCATGTCAAAAGCCAGAACATCCACTCAAGAGACTTTGGGATCTGCACCCAAAGAGCAGGTTGTGGCAGAAAAGAAAATGAAAGAGAGGGCCAAGAAGACCACTGCCAGAGTGCTTGGGAGATCTTCAATAATGAAAGACTCTGAAGAAGAGGAAGAGGAAGAGGATGCAGCACCAGCACCCAAAGCTCAAAAGCTTATGGGAGATGCTATAAGGGCAGGGGCTGTTCCATCTAAGCCTAAGACTGCTCCTAAGACTGCTGCTCTAGCTCCAAATCCAAAACCAAAGAGGAGCACCAGGAACATTCCTGCTGAGGAGAAGAACAAGGCCCCAGTGCCTGAAGCTGCAATGGAAGAAGAAGATTATGAGTCACATGTCTTGAGGAAGTTGAAGCCAAAAATTCTAGATCACAATGATGCTCATCCAGTAGCTGAGAACATGAAGATAAGGAAGGATTCAGGATTGAGGCTATGGAGAGAGTCAGATCCATATGCCACCAGAAGAAGAACTATTGTGGACTACAGGTTCCATACCAAGGAACAACAGGACTTCTATGAGATAGTGTTGCTTGACAAGAAGCCAATAGTGTGTGACATGAGATGGGTCGATTGGACATACATTGAGGAAAATGAGGATCACTTCCCTGCTGTATATGACAGCTTCAAGGCGTGTGGAGTCAATAAGTTTGTGGCTCGGAAGATCACAAAGTGGAATGATGAGCTCATCATGCAGTTCTACTCCACAACTCATTTCTACCCAGATGGAAGGATTGTCTGGAAGTCTGAAGGCACTAGGTACCAGTCAACAGTTGCAGAATGGGCTCAGTTGATCAATGCCCCAGAAGAACAAGAAGATGACTTGGATGTCTATGCCAAAAAGAAGAAGGATCACGACACCATGGCACACATGTACAAAGAGATCACAGATGCTGCTCTTGAGACACACAAGTTTGGATCAGTACATTACCTTCTGTCAGGCTTGCCAAAAATCAACTAGATCCTCAAGCACACTCTCTTGCCAAAGTCAGGTGATCACAAGATGATCAGAGGTCACTCCATCAACTTGCTGCACATTTTTTATGTTCCATAGAAGTTCAAGGTCATGAGCCTAATTGTGGAAACCATAAAGAGGACAGTTGCAGATCAGAAGAGGAGTTGTGGGTATGCCCCACAGATCCAGGAGCTGATCAACTCCAAGATGGGCACTGGCACATATCTGCTGGACAAGGAGCACCTGCCCATCTACCCAGACTTTGAGGACAACACTGTGGTGATGGATGAAAATGAACCATCTTCTGTGCATGCACAAGCCAAGAAGGAGAAGGCAAGGGCTGAAAAGGCTGCAAAGATGCCAACCACTGAAGAGGCATCTCAGTATCTTCTGAAGAGCAAGCAAGATCAGCTTGGCTACTTGATTGCCTCCACTCTGAGGATTGAGAAGGGATTGGCTACCATGACTCAAAACTAGGAGAGCTTGGAGAGGATCGTGGAGCAGAAGTTCTATGACTTAGATGTGAAGGTCACTGAGATCCAGTCAGTCGTTGAGCAACTTCAGGATGAAGTGCAGGAGAAGAAGGGCAAGACAACCACTGATGCTTTTGCTAGAGTGCCCAGAGGACAAAGATCTGCTGCAGTGCCTATCATAGACACCAAAGCAACTTCATCTGCACCAGCTACAGCTTCAGTGCCACCAGCTCCAGCGCCTACTCCACCAGCTCCATCTACATCGACTGACGCCTTCGTCCTTGGAGTTCTGTCTACACCACCACCTGAAGACCAAGCCTGAGTGATGATTTAGCACTATGCAATTTTTAGGAACTTTTTGGTAACTTGTTGCCAAAGGGGAAGAAAATGTATAGATCATAGGCTTCGAGAGATAGTGTTGCTTTTGTTCTCTCTTGCATTTATCCTTGGTGGTTGATACTTTTTTATCTGCTCGTTTGAGATACTTTATGCTTGTGTGTGATACTTGGATGATCATGTGTTTTATCATATGATACCTTTATGCATGTTGGATGACATTATCCTTTTATATTCCATATGATCACTCACTTTGCTTGGTGATGAGTGCATGTATTTTAATTATTATCATTTTGAGCGCTCCACCAAGATGTATGTGACATGGAAGAGTAACCAATGATCCTAACTCTTTGTGCATTTGCAGTCCAAAGCAAATCTTAAACTATGCACAAATTTAGGGGGAGCTCTTGCTTTTCATATACTTCTCAAAGCGACAATGTTTTTCACTCTTATTATCATTTGTCGAAGCTTTGATCTATATGTTGTCATCAATTACCAAAAAGGGGGAGATTGAAAGTGCAACTATTCCTAGGTGGTTTTGGTAATTCCTAACAACATATAGCTCATTGAGCTAATGCTATTTCAAGATTAATATCTCAGGAAAGCTCAATGGTTAGCATGGCATGGATGAGAAAAGTGGACCCCTCAAAATGCTAAGGACAAAGGATTGGCTCAAGCTCAAATCTCAAGACTCTACATTTTCCATTTTAGTGATCCAAGATCACATTGGGTCTATAGGAAAAGCCAATACTATCCAGGAGGGATGAGGTGTTGCTTAATGAGGTTCTTGCTCAAAATGCTTAGTGATATGCTCCAAAACCCTCAACTACTTTCTCACATCCACATATGACCTAAACCAAAAGTCAAACTCGGCCCCACCAATTCTTCCTATCCAGCGCCACCGAGTTTCAAATGTCATAGCCACTGCCACAAACCCTAGGCAAATCGGTATCACCGATAGGGATCTCGGTCTCACCGAGATGGGGTTGTAATTTCTCTGTTTCCCTTCATAACATTTCGGTCTCACCGAGATGAGCGATCGGTCCCATCGAGATTGCAATGTAAACTATCTGTTTTCCCTTCGTAACGTTTTGGTCTCACCGAAATGAGCGATCGGTCTCACCGAGTTTACTTGACCAACTCTCTGGTTAGCTTATTACCAATCGGTCTCACCGAGTTTGTGTAATCGGTCTCACCGAGATTACGTTATGCCCTAACCCTAATCATATCGGTCCCACCGAGTTGCATGCCGGTCCCAACGAAAACCCTAACGGTCACTAGCTTTGCTGAATCGGTCCGACCGAGTTTAACCATTCGGTCCCACCGAGTTTGGGAAGTTATGTGTAATAGTTAGATTTTGTGTGGAGGCTATATATACCCCTCCACCACCTCTTCATTCATTGAGAGAGCCATCAGAACAAACCTACACTTCCAACTTATTTTTCTGAGAGAGAACTACCTACACTTGTGTTGAGACCAAGATATTCCACTCCTACCATATGAATCTTGATCTCTAGCCTTCCCAAGTTGCTTTCCACTCAAATCCCCTTTCCAACAAATCCAAATCCTGTGAGAGAGAGTTGAGTGTTGGGGAGACTATCATTTAAAGCACAAGAGCAAGGAGTTCATCATCAACACACCATTTGTTACTTCTTGGAGAGTGGTGTCTCCTAGATTGGCTAGGTGTCACTTGGGAGCCTCCGACAAGATTGTGGATTTGAACCAAGGAGTTTGTAAGGGCAAGGAGATTGCCTACTTCGTGAAGATCTACCGCTAGTGAGGCAAGTCCTTCGTGGGCGATGGCCAAGGTGGGATAGACAAGGTTGCTTCTTCGTGGACCCTTCGTCGGTGGAGCCCTCCGTGGACTTGCGCAACCGTTACCCTTCGTGGGTTGAAGTCTCCATCAACGTGGGTGTACGATAGCACCACCTATCGGAACCACGACAAAAACATCCGTGTCTCCAATTGCGTTTGAATCCTCCAAACCCTTCCCTTTACATTCTTGCAAGTTGCATGCTTTAATTTCCGCTGCTCATATACTCTTTGCATGCTTGCTTGAATTGTGTTAAGATTGCTTGACTTGTCCAAAGTTGCTAAAATCTGCCAAGAACTAAAATTGGGAAAAGGCTAGATTTTTATTTGGTCAAGTAGTCTAATCACCCCCCCCCTCTAGACATACTTTCGATCCTACACTATGACTATGAGATTATGCAACTCCCGTTTACCGGAGGAACACTTTGTGTGCTACCAAACGTCACAACGTAACTGGGTGATTATAAAGGTGCTCTACAGGTGTCTCCAAAGGTACTTGTTGGGTTGGCGTATTTCGAGATTAGGATTTGTCACTCCGATTGTTGGAGAGGTATCTCTGGGCCCACTCGGTAATGAACATCACTTAAGCCTTGCAAGCATTGCAACTAATGAGTTAGCTGCGGGATGATGTATTATGGAACGAGTAAAGAGACTTGCCGGTAACGAGATTGAACTAGGTATTGAGATACCGACGATCGAATCTCGGGCAAGTAACATACCGATGACAAAGGGAACAATGTATGTTGTTATGCGATTTGATCGATAAAGATCTTCATAGAATATGTGGGAGCCAATATGAGCATCCAGATTCCGCTATTGGTTATTTACCGGAGACATATCTCGGTCATGTCTACATAGTTCTCGAACCTGTAGGGTCCGTACGCTTAAAGTTTCGATGACAGTTATATTATGAGTTTATATGTTTTGATGTACCGAAGGTAGTTCATAGTCCCGGATGTACGGACATGACGAGGAGTCTCGAAATGGTCGAGACATGAAGATTGATATATTGGACGACTATATTCGGACACTGGAATGGTTCCGGGGGTTATCGGATATATACCGGGGTACCGGGGGTTCCCGGCCCCCCCCCCCCGGGGGGGGGGGGTTAATGGGCCTACATGGGCCTTAGTCGAGAAGAGGAGAGGCGTCCAGGGCAGGCCGCGCGCCCCCTCCCCCTCTAGTTCGAATTGTACAAGGAGGGGGCGGCGCCCCCCTTTCCTTCTTCTCCTGCTCCTCCTTCCCCCCTTCTCCTAATCCAACAAGGAAGGGAGGGAGTCCTGCTCCTGGTGGGAGTAGGACTCCTCCTGGCGCGCCCCTCTCCTGGTCGGCCGCCTCTCCCCCCCCCCTTTCTCCTTTATATACGGGGGCAGGGGCACCCCATGGAGACAACAATTGGTCATTGATCTCTTTAGCCATGTGCGGTGCCCCCCTCCACCATTGTCCACCTCGATAATATTGTAGCGGTGCTTAGGCGAAGCCCTGCGTCGGTAGAACGTCATCATCGTCACCACGCCGTCGTGTTGACGAAGCTCTCCCTCAACACTCGGCTGGATCGGAGTTCGAGGGACGTCATCGGGCTGAACGTGTGCTGCTCGGAGGTGTCGTGCATTCGGTACTTGATCGGTCGGATCGTGAAGACGTACGACTACATCAACCGCGTTGTGCTAACGCTTCCGCTTTCGGTTTACGAGGGTACATGGACAACACTCTCCCCTCTCGTTGCTATGCATCACCATGATCTTGCGTGTGCGTAGGATTTTTTTTGAAATTACTACGTTCCCCAACACATCGGGATGGTTCCGGGTGAGTTCGGGCATTTACCGGAGTACTTGGGGTTACCGAAACCCCCCGAGGAGTATATGGGCCTTATTGGGCCTTAGTGGAATAGAGAAGAGGAAGGCCAAGGTGGAGGGCGCGCCCCCTAGCCCAATCCGAATTGGGTGGGGGGCCGCCCCCCTCCTTCCCTCTCTCTTCCCCTTCCTTCTCTTCTTCTCCAACTAGGGAAAGGGGGAATCCTACTCCCGGTGGGAGTAGGACTCTCCCTAGGGCGCGCCATAGAGAGGGTCGGCCCTCCCCTCCTCCACTCCTTTATATACGGGGGAGGGGGCACCCCATAGACACACAAGTTGATCTCTTAGCCGTGTGTGGTGCCCCCCTCCATAGATTTCCACCTCGGTCATATCGTTGTAGTGCTTAGGCGAATCCCTGCGTCGGTAACTTCATCATCACCGTCATCACGCCGTCGTGCTGACGAAGCTCTGCCCTGACACTCCGCTAGATCTAGAGTTCGTGGGACGTCACCGAGCTGAACGTGTGCAGATCGCGGAGGTGTCGTACCTTCGGTGCTAGGTTCGGTCGGATCGTGAAGACGTACGACTACATAAACCGCGTTGTCGTAATGCTTCCGCTTACGGTCTACGAGGGTACGCAGACAACACTCTCCCCTCTCGTTGCTATGCATCACCTAGATGGATCTTGCGTGTGCGTAGGATTTTTTTAGAAATTACTGTGTTTCCCAACGTCATATTGGTAGGGGGTTAGGGTTAGGGTTAGGGCTAGGTTTAATATTGCAATGGTAAGGGGTTAGGGCTACAACAAATTTAGTAGACCGTAGACTGTAACGTTGATTTGTATTATGTTGTGGTAAATTTAATTTTTATATAGGTTCATGTTTAAGTTACATTTAGTTTGTGATTCATGTTATGTTGTAGTAGATGTTTTCAATTTTTATAAGGATTCATAATAAGCTAATGTTTTAGCGAAACGTTAATTTATTTCCGTTTCGCCATATTTTTAGCACTTAATATGTCCATTTTAGAGCAGAGGTCATGCCAAAAAAATCGGCCATTTTTAATTTGTGTCTCTGCATGTTTTAGGACATTTTTTTGTTGATTTGTGAGTCATATAGTGTTGTAGTACATTTCTTCAATTATTTACAGGGATTCATAGTAAGTGCTAATATTTTGGCAAAATGTTGATTATTTCCGTTTCATCAAATTTCTAATACTTAATATGTCCATTATTAAGCATAGGTCATGCCAATTTTTGTAGAACCTAATTTTGTAGACCTCATAAGCCTGCTTATATGTATAGTTGTACTAGCTTATCTAGCAGTGTTGGTAATCTGTGAACGTCCGTACCTCATCGTTTAGACATTTTTTCCGCCGAGTTTAAATCTTTCATTTATGGACACACAAAATGGATGGGGATGAGCTGAATGAGATCCCCGAGTGTCCCAACTGTTCCAACAACAGGGGTATGTGCGACGATCCTCATCTAGAGAATGATTGTTTCTTCTCCCTAACACTTAAAAGGGTTACAGATATCATACGGTAATTAGTTTTAATAATTGATGCACTTATTTCCTTCTTAATTAAGTATATCTTAAGATTTTCACTTTAACGTGTAATTTCTGTTTTTTTATAATTCAACTAGATTATCCCCTACCATGCAAGGCTTTATGTCCTAGAGAAGCTCGATTTCCCTGACATGGATGAGCTTCCTGAGAGGACTGCTTACTTTAAGATGAAACATGGTTTCATTTTCCAAGCTACGATCTACAATCATGTGGGTGAAACATATTTTGCTTGTGCAAATTGGTCTGGGAAAAAGTGGTCTGAACTGCTTGGTGGAACGATACAGGCCTGAGTTGCATCACACACACTAGTAGAAAACAGGGCTTTGGTCCAGGCCGGGTCAGCCCATTAGTCCCGGTTCAGTCCAGAACCGGGACCAATGTGGTCATTGGTCCCGGTTCGTGAGCCAGGGGGCCGGCCGGGCCACATGGGCCATTTGTCCCGGTTCATCTGGACCTTTTGGTCCCGGTTGGTGGGATGAACCGGGACCAATGGGCCTCGCTCCTGGCCCACCACCATTGGTCCCGGTTGGTGGCTTGAACTGGGACCAAAGGCTCCCCTTTAGTCCCGGCTCAAGTCACCAACCGGGACCAATGAGGTGCCTATATATACCCCTCGCTCGCGAGCAGAGCACCCCAGTGCTCTGTTTTTCTCTGGCCGAGGGGGAGAGGGCTTGGTGGTGCTCTAGCTCACCTCCTATGCACACAAGGTGTTCGATGGAATGCCCGAGCCACACTACTTAAGCTTTCTCCTCTCCAAGCTCGACCTCCAAGCTCCATTTTCCATAATATTTGTCTAGGTTTAGCGGTCTGTCACGCCCCGTCCCCGTCTTCACCGCCGTCGATCACCCGTGCCGAGCTCATCGCCAGCACCACCGTGGTGAGCCTCTTATTCTTATCTTCTTTCTGAAAGGAAAAATATTCTTACTTGTATGTTTACATAGATACTTGTATTATTTTCTTACTTTTATTATTGCATCTTATATAGTGCGATGGTTTTGGTATCCGCCCCCGTCGGCCCTCGTCCTGTCTATGATTCGAATGTGGTATATATATTATCTTTATAACTATTGGTTCATTTATTGTTTATGAAAATTATGCCGACCAACGTGACATAGATTTTATTTATGTAGGATGTATGTGAATCGGAAATGCCAACCGACCCTATTGTCGAGAGGTTAAATTTAGTTGAAGAAGAAAACAATTTGTTGAATGAAAAATTAAAAAAAATTGAGGAGGAGAAGATGATATTGGAGTTGCATGTTGCGGATGTCGTCGATGA
Source organism: Triticum urartu (assembly GCF_003073215.2). Classification (NCBI taxonomy): domain Eukaryota; kingdom Viridiplantae; phylum Streptophyta; class Magnoliopsida; order Poales; family Poaceae; genus Triticum; species Triticum urartu. The sequence goes on along the minus strand of NC_053027.1, from coordinate 491,975,080 downwards.
TCACAAGATCAAGATGGATGCAATGCGCTTGAAGATTAGAAAGATTAGAAAATATGCCATTCATACCGAGGCTTGGTATCATTATGCCATTGGATCAATTGTTACCTTGGTTGCGATTATGATCGCATTTGTTTTCGCATTGAAATGTTTTACATAGTTTCAATGTATGGTTTAATTAATTAGATGCTCTGGAGAGCTATATGTTGTTAGATGAGAACTATGTATGCACTTTGGTTTTAATGTGATGATGAACTTCTATTAATTTGGACACTTAATTATATATAATGCACGCAGATGAACCGGCAATGGATGTACGGTGACAGACACACCCGCGAGTACATTAAGGGCGTGCATGAGTTTCTCGATGCGGCTGAGGCAAACAAGCAGAATGGTTTTATGTGTTGTCCATGCACTGAATGTGGGAATACGAGGTCTTACTCTAACCGGAAAATCCTTCACTCCCACCTGCTTTATAAGGGTTTCATGCCACACTATAATGTTTGGCCGAGGCACGGAGAAATAGGGGTTATGATGGAAGACGGCGAAGAAGAAGAGTACGATGACAACTATGTGCCCCCTGAATACGGTGATGCTGCAACGGGGGGAGCTGGTGAAGATCAAGAGGAACCAGACGATGTGCCCAACGATGCTACAACAGGTGAAGCTGCTGAAGATCAAGAGGAACCAGACGATGTGCCCGATGATGATGATCTCCGCCGGGTCATTGTCGATGCAAGGACGCAATGCGAAAGTCAAAAGGAGAAGCTGAAGTTCGGTCACATGTTAGAGGATCACAAAAAAAGGGTTATACCCCAATTGCGAAGATGGCAACACAAAGCTCGGTACCGTACTGGAATTGCTGCAGTGGAAGGCAGAGAATGCTGTGGCTGACAAAGGATTTGAGAAGCTACTGAAAATATTGAAGAAGAAGCTTCCAAAGGATAACGAATTGCCCGACAGTACATACGCAGCAAAGAAGGTCGTATGCCCTCTAGGATTGGAGGTGGAGAAGATACATGCATGCCCTAATGACTGCATCCTCTACCACGGTGCATACAAGGATCTGAATGCATGCCCGGTATGCGGTGCATTGCGGTATAAGATCAGACGAGGTGACCATGGTGATGTTGACGGTGAGCCCCCCAGGAAGAGGGTTCCTGCGAAGGTGATGTGGTATGCTCCTATAATACCACGGTTGAAACGTCTGTTCAGAAACAAAGAGCATGCCAAGTTGATGCGATGGCACAGCGAGAACCGAAAGAAAGATGGGAAGTTGAGAGCACCCCCTGACGGGTCGCGGTGGAGAAAAATCGAGAGAAAGTACTGGGATGAGTTTGCAAAGGACCCAAGGAATGTATGGTTTGCTTTATGCGTGGATGGCATTAATCCTTTCGGGGAGCAGAGCAGCAATCACAGCACCTGGCCCGTGACTCTATGTATGTATAACATTCCTCCGTGGATGTGCATGAAGCAGAAGTTCATTATGATGCCAGTTCTCATCCAAGGCCCTAAGCAACCCGGCAACGAAATTGATGTGTACCTAAGGCCATTAGTTGAAGAACTTTTACAGCTGTGGAATGGAAACGGTGTACGTATGTGGGATGAGCACAGATAGGAGGAATTTAACCTTAAGGCGTTGCTGTTCGTGACCATCAACGATTGGCCCGCTCTCAGTAACCTTTCAGGACAGACAAACAAAGGATACCACGCATGCACGCACTGTTTAGATGACACTGAAAGTATATACCTGGACAAATGCAGGAAGAATGTCTACCTGGGCCATCGTCGATTTCTTCCGACCAACCATCAATGTCGAAAGAAAGGCAAGCATTTCAAAGGCGAGGCATATCACCGGAAGAAGCCCGCCATGCGCACCGGTGATCACGTGCTTTCTATGGTCAATGATTTACACTACGTAATCTTTGGAAAGGGTCCCGGTGGACTAGCTGTTCCGAATGACGCTGAGGGACACGCATCCATGTGGAAGAAGAAATCTATATTTTGGGACCTACCCTACTGGAAAGACCTAGAGGTCCGCTCCTCAATCGACGTGATGCACGTGACGAAGAACCTTTGTGTGAACCTGCTAGGCTTCTTGGGCGTGTATGGGAAGACAAAAGATACACCTGAGGCACGGGAGGACCTACAACGTTTGCACGAAAAAGACGGCATGCCTCCGAAGCAGTATAAAGGTCCTGCCAGCTACGCTCTTACGAAAGAAGAGAAAGAAATCTTCTTTGAATGCCTGCTCAGTATGAAGGTCACGACTGGCTTCTCGTCGAATATAAAGGGAATAATAAATATGCCAGAGAAAAAGTTTCAGAACCTAAAGTCTCATGACTGCCACGTGATTATGACACAACTTCTTCCGGTTGCATTGAGGGGGCTTCTACCAGAAAACGTCCGATTAGCCATTATGAAGCTATGTGCATTCCTCAATGCAATCTCTCAGAAGGTGATCGATCCAGAAATCGTACCAAGGCTAAGGAGTGATGTGGCGCAATGTCTTGTCAGTTTCGAGCTGGTGTTTCCACCATCCTTCTTCAATATCATGGCGCATGTCCTAGTTCATCTAGTCGACGAGATTGTCATCCTGGGGCCCGTATTTCTACACAATATGTTCCCCTTTGAGAGGTTCATGGGAGTCCTAAAGAAATATGTCCATAACCGCGCTAGGCCAGAAGGAAGCATCTCCATGGGCCATCAAACAGAGGATGTTATCGGGTTTTGTGTTGACTTCATTCCTGGCCTTAAGAAGATAGGTCTCCCTAAATCGCGGTATGAGGGGAGACTGACTGGAAAAGGCACTCTTGGAAGAGACTCAATAATATGCAGGGACGGATATTCTTGGTCTCAAGCAAACTACACAGTTCTACAGAACTCTACCTTGGTGACCCCGTATGTCGATGAACACAAGAACAGTCTGCGCTCCAAACACCCAGAGCAGTGCGACGACTGGATTACATGTGAACACATCAGGACTTTCAGCAGTTGGTTGGAAACACGTCTCAGAGGTGACAACACTGTTTGTGATGAGTTGTACTTGTTGTCCAGGGGACCATCTTTGACTGTATTGACTTACAAAGGATAAGAGATAAATGGGAATACATTTTACACGATCGCCCAAGATCAAAAGAGCACCAACCAAAACAGCGGTGTCTGCTTTGATGCAGCAACCGAGAGCGGAAAGGACATATATTATGGTTACATAGTGGACATATGGGAACTTGACTAAGGACCTGATTTTAAGGTCCCTTTGTTTAAGTGCAAATGGGTCAATCTGTTAGGCGGTGGGGTACAGGTAGACCCACAATACGGAATGACAACAGTGGATCTGAAAAATCTTGGGTACACTGATGAACCGTTCGTCCTAGCCAATGATGTGGCACAGGTTATCTATGTGAAGGACATGTCTACCAAACCGAGAAAAAGAAAAGATAAGGAAGCGAATACATCATACGATGAGCCAAAGCGCCACATAGTTCTTTCAGGAAAAAGGGACATCCTGGGAGTGGACGGCAAGACAGACATGTCTGAAGATTATGAAAAGTTTCATGAAATTCCTCCCTTCAATGTCAAGGCTGACCCAAGCATCCTGATAAACAATGAAGATTATCCATGGTTACGGCGCAATAAGCAAATGACACAAGCGAAGAAAAAGTGAAGACTTTCTCCCGCAACTATTATGATGATACCATGCCAACTTTGTAACACATGAACATGCTACCATTGTCCGTTTTGTACATGCACATGCTATGTGGGTGAAATTATGATACCATGCCAACTTTCAACTTTTTCAGAGTTCATTTGAAATGCTTTCATGTCTTATGGTTCGGCCCTCGTAATACCATGACCATTAGTCCCTGGCCCATGCCAACTTTCAACTTTCAACTTTCTAAAACTAATGGCACTAACAGAAAGTTTATAATTTTGCTCCTCGCCCCTGGCCCATGACCATTAGTCCCGGTTTGTGCCACAAACCGAGACTAAAGGGTTGGTCCTCGTTGTGGGCAGAGTTTAGTCCCACCTCGCCAACCGAAAGGGGCTCACACCGGTTTATAAGCCCTTCCCTCTCTACCTTGTTGAGCTCCTCTCAAAGTGAAAATAGATGCCCTAATAGAGAAAAGTTTAACCTAAATTCATAGTGAATTTCTCTGAAATTCATAGAAATTTACTAGGAATTTAGGTTGAATTTTCTCTATAAGCGCATCTATTCTCATTTTTTAGTAAGTTAATCACAAACTTGTGATTCAAACAATTTTCAAAGAATTCAAATTTTAACTATTCAAATTTGAAAACTAATGGCACTAACAGAAAGTTTATAATTTTTCTAAAACTAATGGCACTAACAGAAAGTTTATAATTTTGCTAACCTAAAAGCAAACAGAATTAAAAATAAAGCAAAAAAACAAAAAAATAATAATGCAGAAAACAAAACAAAAAAACTGGAAAAAAATAGCAACAATAAGTATTTTGTTGTAAGTAGAAACAAAATAAAATAAATAAAGCAACAGAAAGTTTATAATTTTGCTGACCTAAAAGCAAAAAGAATTAAAAAATAAAGCAAAAAATGAAAGAAAATAAATAATACAGAAAACAAAACAAAAAAACTGGAAAAAAATGAAAATAACAACAATAAGTATTGTGTTGTAAGTAGAAACAAAATAAAATAAATAAAGCAACAAAGAAAACAAAAAAACAAAAAAAAAGTGTTTTCAAATTTGAAAACTAATGGCACTAATAGAAAGTTTATAATTTTTCTAAAACTAAAAGCAAAAAGAATTAAAAAATAAAGCAAAAAACAAGAGAAAATAAATAATGCAGAAAACAAAACAAAAAGAACTGGAAAAAAATTAAATATAGCAACAATAAGTATTTTGTTGTAAGTAGAAACAAAAAAACAAAAAAAGTGCCACCTACTGGGCACCCACGGCCTGAATACGACTAGAAACCCTACCATGGGTCAGGATTCAGGCCCGCAGGAGGCCCAGTAGGCCCACAGGCACACATTGCACGGTTAGGCCCGAAAGCCTGCTTTAGAGAGGAGCTCGAGAGGGAAGGCGCACCGCACCTTATAAACAGGTGCGTCTCCCTCTCAACTAGCGAGGTGGGACTAAACATTTGGGCGCGAGGCAGCACAAGGCCTTTGGTCCCGGTTGGTGGCACCAACCGGGACTAAAGGGGGGCATTGGTCACGGTTGGTGGCCGCCGCTTCCCGCCCTTTGGGCTGCTGAAAAGAGGCCTTTGGTCCCGGTTGGTGGCACCAACCGGGACTAAAGGGGGGCATTGGTCACGTTGGTGCCACGAACCCTGACCAATGCGCCGTCTATATAAGCAAGACTTGTGAAAAATTTCGTTCAGTTCTTCCATCGCGCCCCGACGACGCCGCCAGGCTTCCCCTCTGTGCCTCGCCGTTGCCGCCGTCGCCCTGCCTCCGACGCCGTCCCGCGCCGCCCCGACACCGTCCCGCGCCGCCCCGACGCCTTCACCACCCCGCGCCACCCCGACGCCGTCGCCACGCGCCACCCGGCGCCGTCGCGGTCTCTCCGCGCCGCCCCGACGCCGTCGCCTCCCCGCGTCACGCCCCGACGCCGTCGTCGCCCCGCCTCTGCCTCGCCATCGCCTCTGCCTCGCCGCACCCCAGCTGCCCCGCGCCGCCGTCGCCTCTGCCTCGCTGTGGTCTGGGCCGACACGGCCCCCTCTTCCCCCTTTTTTTGCAAACACATATATGTTTTTTCCTACAGATTATATGTATATGTATGAGTATATGATGATGTATGAGTATATGTATATGCTAAAAAGATAGATTTTTAGAAAAAATACTATTTTTCTGTTGATGATATGATGATGTTTTTTTCATATATGTATTAATTTTTTTAAGTTGTTAGTAGATATCGATTTTAGGTTAGTGCATTTTATCACTGATTTTAGGTTAGTTGATCGATTTAGTGCATTTTATGTTTGTTGCATTTTATGTTTGTTGCATTTTAGGTTAGTGCATTTGCTAAGTGATATTAAGAAAGGAAGGAAAAGAAGGATAGGAAAGAAGAAAATAAGAAGAGGAAAGAAAGAACAAGAGGAGAGGAAGAAAAGGAGAAATAAATAAGAAGAAGAAAAAGAAGAGGAGAAGAAGAAAGGAATAGTGAAGAAGAAGAGAAAATAGAATATATTGTATTTTCTCTTCTTCTCCACTATTCCTTTCTTCTTCTCCTTTTTTTTTCTTCTTTCTTTCTTCGATCTTCTCCTCTAGCTATTCCTTTCTTCGAGGGTTCTATAGGGTCGAGGGATCGAGGGTCGAGGGTTCCAGGGTCGTCTAGGGGTCGAGGGTTCCAGGGTCGTCGAGGGTTCGAGGGGTCGAGGATCGCCGAGGGGTCGAGAGAGGTTTCCTAGTGTCAAAGTATTGAAGAAATCCATGGCTTCATCATTAGCCGGAAGTAACCAGGGCATGACGAAGTCCTCCAAAGTTATTTTGGAATGGTGTCCCGGATAGGATAATTTGCCTTTTTGTATGAATTTCAGCAAAGGCCTTCCAAATAACGATATTTGGAAGGTTTGGAAGGTTCTTGCTGAACTTTGTACCAAAAAGCGAATTATCTTATCTGGGACTCCGTTCCAAAATAACTTTGGAGAGCTTCGTACCATCATGCACCTGTTACTTTCGCCTAATGATGAAGACATGGTTTTGTTGAATCCTTTGACACTAGGCAACCTCCCGACCCCTCGGCGATCCTCTCGAACATGAGAGGAAGAAGAGGATAAAAAAAGAAGAGGAAGAAGAAAAAAAGAGGAGAAGAAAGAATAGAGGAGTTCTTCTCCTCTATTCTTTCTTCTCCTCTTTTTTTCCTTCTTCCTCTTCTTTTTTTATCCTTGAAGCGTTGTCGAGGCCACCCCAAACCCTAGAGAAGCAGCGTCGAGGCCACCCCAAACCCCAGAGAAGCAGCGTCGAGGCCACTAATTAATATTAGTTCTACATTTTTGCCACTAATATATCCATCTGTCATGTTTGAATAATAATTGCCATGTTGTCAATATTTGTAGAAACTATGGACACCGCCCGAGAAGAAGTACAAGAAGAGTTGTTGGGGGACATAATCGCACGAGGAAGTGATGCCATCTGCTCGTTGTTTCTCAACGACACCGATGGTCTGGAAGCAGCTGGCTATGATTATGATGGCTCCGGTGACCTAATGCCGGTGCAAGGAGACCGTGAGGACGGCTCCGGTGACCCAATGCCGGTGCAAGAAGGAGACCGTGATGACGTCTCTGGTGACCAAACCGAGTCCGGCCAGGTATATATATTAGTTAATCTTCTGCTGACTAGCTAATTGATGCATTCATTGTTTTGGTATGTACACATATTAATTAAGTCTTTGTTCTTTTTTCTAGCCCTCCGAATCGAGCACAACTTCGGTAAAGAGACGAGGCCCGAAGAAAAAGTTGAGCTCGGATGAAAAGTTTGAGATCATAGCAATCGCGCCCGACGGCCAACCGATTGAACCCCTCCGGACAAAGAGCGCATTTGTTGCTCAGTGCGGGGTTTTGGTTAGGGATAAGATCCCGATCAGCATCCAGCAATGGTTTAAGCCGGCTACAGAAGACCCTGAGGTGTCTTATGTCAATGATATGCAGAAAAATGATCTTTGGACTGAGCTGAAGTCAAATTTCACCCTACCGCCAGAGGATAATCTAGAGAAGCCAGTTAAAGAGCAATTAATCAAGTCTTTTACTCTTAAGAGGATGGCAGAACTATTCAGGAGGTGGAAGAAAGAGCTGAATAAGTTTGTCGAAAATAATGAGACACCAGAATTCAAGGGCAGATATGAGAAGATCAGAGATCACTGGCCCGCATTTGTGGCCCACAAGACATCGGAAAAGAGTAAGAAGATGTCGGCGACAAACAAGAAAAATGCTGCGAAGAAGAAGCATCACCATCGCACAGGGTCAGGTGGCTACCTCGTAGCCCGGCCTAAGTGGGCCAAGACTGAGAATGATCTGGTTGATAAAGGGATCGAACCAGAGACAATTAACTGGTCAGACCGTTGCCGGACTTGGTTCTTCGGGGCTGGCGGAACCTTGGACCCTGTAATAGGGAAGTGCATTTGGACGAACGATCAAATGGACATACCAGTCAGGAAGCTTCAGCACTATATCGAAGCAGCGCAGCAAGGGACGTTCTTTCCAGACAGAGAGAACGACGAGCTCACAATGGCCCTCGGGAATCCTGAGCACCCTGGACGGACATGAGGCACGCCAGGCTCCATTCCGTGGAACGTTGGGTTTCCGGACGCAGGCAGTTACAAATCCCATGAGAGGAGGAAAAAAGTGCAGCAGACCCAAATGCAAGCGCTGCAAGCAAGGGTACAAGCGATAGAGGAACGAGAAGCAAATCGCAGCAAACGTACTGCCGAAGCTACCCCGCCATCTCAGCGGAGAAGCAGCGTGGCTTCCACCGAGCTGCTTCAGCCGGAGCATGCCTTGACGGCTCCTGCCAGCTATCCCGTGGATGCTATCATGGAGTCTCAAAATTCCCACCTTATGACGCAATGGATGAATTTGAAGGTCAAGGCGGCTGTTGGCTCTGTTTATCCTACTGAACCCGGCGCAACTTTTCACTGCCGGGCGATTCCAGAAGGATATGCTAGGGTGATGGTGGATGAAATAACGGAGGGATTTTAGGACCTCCAGCTTGACCACCCTACCGGTGAAGGGGAGACTAGGCTGGGGTCTGCTCTGAAGACTCCATGCCTATGGAGGAAGGAGCTCATCAACCTTCCGAACTGGACGCCTCCGCCTCCTCCTCCTCTGGCAAGTCAGGGCACTCCGCCTCCTTCACCGCCTCCTCCTCCGGCGAGTCAGGGCACTCCGCCTCCTCCACCGCCTCCTCCTCCGGCGAGTGAAGACTAGGGCACTCGACCGGCTCCTTCTCCAGCGCGTGGCAGCACTCCGCCTCCTTCTCCGCCTGCGCTGATGCGCCCGAGCAGCCAGCCTCCTCCTTCTCCGCCTCGTCAGCAAGGGCGAAAGAGACCTGCCGCCGCTCCGGCTGCTCCGGCGCGTCGTAGTCCTTATCCTCCGCCTCGTAAGCAAGTAAAGAAGACAACCGCTCCGTCTGCTCGGCCGGCGTCTAGCAGTACAGCCAGAGGCGGGAGGACATACAGATTCGGTCCTTCTCTGAAGACTCCAGAGAAGTTACCATACGAGAGGACCCCGGAGGAGAACGTCGAGATCGCACGAACCGAAGTGGATGACTGGTTTCAAGGGTTGAAAGCAAAGAGACATCCACTTCCGAAGGAGAAGGTAGATCCGGTGAAAGTGAAGCGCAGTCTGGCTGCCCTGACAAAACCACCCAAGTCTCCGCCGAAAGGAAACTGTGAGCGCATTATTGGAAAGGAATTTGCCGAAGCGGAGCGGTCGGGAAGTACTGTCAGTGATCAAAGGCTGAAAGAACGACGAGCTGGGAAACAAATTGCCCAGCTCGGCGAACAAGCGAAGCAATCGTGCCCCCCGCTCAAGGTGCCTAGCGACAACGTCGCTAATGATCCGAGGATGGTGCCCGGTTATAGCAATCTTGCCGATTACCTGCCTGACGATGTACATTATGAACCCATGGAGGTGCAGATACAAAGATACGAGTACGGGAAGCCTCTCGTCAACGATGAAAGATCTCTATCAACGATGATGCGAAGATTGCATGATTGGTACTTGAAAATCTGCAGAGACTCTGGGGGGAGGAGTACTTTGTATGTGAAAGTTAAAAAGGAGCATTACCTCGTTGGAATTGATCTGTTGACTGTTCCATTTGAGGAGTTCTTTCAGTTTTTCAATCAATTGGCCCTCGATAAAACAACGGTCGCCTGCTACTGTCTGTAAGTACTACTACTTCTGTCATTAAGTCTCTCTATATAGCCCAACTCTTTCATTGCATGTATTTATAATCATCCTCACTATATTATGCAGATTGAAGATCGCCGAATTGAAGAAAAGACAAGTCGGTGATATTGGGTTCATTAACACATATCTCATAGATGCAACTCAGGTTAAATTTCATGCCGCAGCTACCGAGGCCAACTTGCTACGATCGTTGGTAATAAATGAAAAGAAAGATATAATACTCTTTCCTTACAACTTCAAGTGAGTGTTACTGTCTTGTGCGTATTCGGTTTCCCTTATATATTAGTCAAGGTTATAGTAATGTAATTGATGAGTTATGCATGCGTGTGCAGTTTCCACTATATTCTCCTAGAGATTAAGCTTGAGCAGGGACGAGTAACCGTCTTAGACTCAAGACGAAAAGATCCCCAGGACTATGCAGACATGACTCAAATACTCGAGAAGTAAGTTAAATCGATCATTATCCACCATATCAGCAACTTTGTTCATTTCCTGATATATCAAGTAATTGTTTTCTTTGTCCGGCAGGTTTGGAGAAAATTCACCAGAAAAGCTCCGGGACTGCCGAAGGAGCTGCAATTTAGACACCCGAAAGTAAGTACTATAGTAGCATGTTCCGCGCATCTACTAGTGATTCAAGCGCTAGTTTCATCAATACCATTTGGCATTCTTGCTTATCAGTTTGATTGACCTCTATTTTTTGTAAAGTGGTTGTGGCAGGAACAAGGGAATGATTTCTGTGGATACTACGTTTGCGAGTCCATCCGCCACACGACCTGTGAGCGGGGCTACACTGACGAACAATATGAAGTACGTAAATAACAACATTCACAATTTTATTTTATTACCATCATTTGTGTTGAGTTTCATTCATTCATATATATATATATATATATGTATTGACCCCCTTCTTTAAATTAGATGTTTCGGAAGCGGGATGAACTCCTAGCACCAACTCGCATGCGAGCAATTCAAAAGGAATTGGCGGCATTCTTTCTTGACCACGTGATCGCTGAAGACGGAGAATACTATGTGGACCCTGAGTCCGTATGATTATATTTGTAAGAGATAATTATTGTATATATGTAGCCGGTAGTGTCGGATAGATATACGAGAACTTGTTGTTCGACCAATCTCTCGGAGAAGGAGAGGTGGTCGATATCACTTCTCTCTGTATGCATATATGTTCATGACGATCTTCTGTTTCCTTCGTTTTCTTACTAGCTAGCTAGCGTGTCTAGTCCTCTCTATACGTATGTATAGTACGTAGCGTCGACCAAGCACGGACATAAGAGAGGACACTTCTCTCTATTAATTATAGCTATCTAACACAATATATGAAACACCTAAATTAACCCCCCAAAACCCCAAACCCCCCCCCCTTTCAAAACAAACAAAAACCCCAGCCACAGAAATGCTGACGCGTGGATGCCTATTGGTCCCGGTTGGTGCCACCAACCGGGACCAAAGGGTCTCCTGCCTGGGCTCCGCGCACAGGCCACGTGGAGGCCCATCTGTCCCGGTTCTGGATTGAACCGGAACTAAAGGGACAGGGCATTAGTACCGACCCTTTAGTCCCGGTTCCAGAACCGGGACAAAAGGCCCTTACGAACCGGGACAACAGACCCTTTTTCTATCAGTGACAACATCCGGACTGTGCGATCCAGATGCATGCAGACAGTTTTAGGGTCGGCGTTTGGGTATTGCCCTAATGAAAGTAATTTTCATGGTCCTATAGTGATAGTATTTATACATTGATAGTACCGAGAAGTTTGATTCCATCTAGGAGGTTCTCTATTTCAAGTTTCAAAAAAAGGGAGGTTCTCTATTTCCTTAGCGGATTAAGAGGGTCAAAATATAACTTTCAGTCTTGCTAAGTTACAGACATATGATCATTACCCTTCAACCGGGTTATTCTATTCCACTTCTTGATATAGAAAAAGACTAAAAGAGAATACTTAATAATACGGCGAAACATTTATACAAAACACCTATCCCGAGCACATGCAAGGGAACCGTAGACAGGCAAGTGAAATCCAATCCACGAAATAATTTGATCAATGGACGGCACCGTTGTGGGAAAGGTCGTAATTCCAGAGGAATCATTACCGCAAGGCGTAGTGGGGGAAGTCGAAGTCTCAGTCGACGCTATATCCGTGAGATCTTACATTGAGATCCGTGCAAAAAAATCAGTTTTTTTCTCTCTTATATGTTATGTCACTTAACTAAGACTTGATTAAATCTCAGTCGACTGAAACCTAGCCACACCCTAAAATTTTGGGCAGTTAAAATAGAGATTTTTTATGTACAATATGCCATGTCCAAAAGGTCGTATATATAGTTATATGCAAGAAAGTATATATATTACATATGGTAGGAGCATGCATTCCGAAAAATAAACATATAGTAATATACAAGCAAGTCAATTACATGCCAACACCAATCGGTGTGACAAGTAGAATGATCAAGCGTTTGCTTCTTCCGTTGATAACTTGGTGTATGCAGTATCCCCCAGCTGGCTGTCGATGTTCTCCCTGCGCTCGTAGTAGAACGCGGTCATGGCGCAGACGGCGAACAACTGCACGAGTGCCATCAGAACGGCGTACACAAAACCTAAGAGCAACCCAACAGCCACGCTATTACCCGCGCAAGTCCTCGCGAGCGTGTGCACCGGCGAAAGGACGCTGGCCAGGGCACAGGTAACGGCGACGTACAGCACGACCTGCCACTTCTTCCCCTTCGCCAGCCTACACGCCCTGCCTAAGGCGGCTGCGCCGTGGCAGCCGGGCTCGGCCACCGCCACGACGACGCTGAAAGAGCAGACGAAGGAGAAGTACACGAAGGAGATGGCCGCGGAGAGGACTAGCAGCGACGCCAGGATGAGCAACACGAAGTACTGCTTCGCCATGAGAACAACGAGAAGCGCCCCCATCAACGCCAGAAACACGACGTAGACGATCTCCAGGACGTAGACGAAGGCGAGCGTGAGCAGGGGGCCCTTCAGCTGCGCCTTAGCTTTCCCGAGGAGCTCGCTGAAGGTAGCACGCTGCTCGCCGGAGTACGTCAAGACGGTGGCGAAGAGGAGGAGGATCCGGACGGCGGAGCTGACGACGACCGCGAACAGCAGGTACCCCGCGCTTACGAGCAGGAGCTCCTTGGTGTCATCCTGGATCTCCTGTACGAGCTTGGCGTACTCCAGGCTGCCGGGGTCGGTGCCGTTTAGCGCCTTGACGTCGAGCTGGATCTCGTCGGCGAGGGGCTGGACGGCGAGGTCGCTGCCGAGGAGGAGCAGCGTGGTGGAGGCGACGATGATGGCGCCGACCGCTATGAAGAGCTTCCGGTTGCGGGTCGGGAGGAGGAGGCCTTCCTTTAGGAAGTTGAAGAACGAAGGTGCCGTGCTTTGACTGGTCGCCATGGCTATGGGTTGTGTAAGCTAGCTTCAAATGACCTCGATGATGCTGAGAGAAGAGAGACGCGCAGATATATAGTACGCATAGCAACGATCGAGGGCCAGCAACTGGGTATGGGTAAGCAGGATATTGGATAACGCGTGGCGACTAGCGACTAATGAGTAATGAATGAACATAGTTTATGGGGAGACTTTGATAATTTGGTGTTGTGACAGAGTCAGAATAGCCACGAAGGTGGGTATTCTGACCGTTTAACGCGGTGTGACTACTTTAAAAAACGGTGTATAAGAGCATTGTGATGAATAATGTTCTGCCGAATTTACGGTATAAGGTCTTACAAAAGGGTTTGTTTAGGAGATATAATTATGTCACATCTAACTTAATGTCCACTATGTTTGGTCTGTTTTTTTTTTGTCCCAGCTTTTCTTTTTTGTTCCTTGTTGCTACATTACTTGTGGGAGATTAGATACATGTGATATCCTTAGAAAGAGAGAAGTGCATATTTCAACCCCAAACTCTTGCCCTGGTCTAGTTTACAACCCCAAACTCCAATGCCGTCTAAATTACAACCCCCAACTCTCAAAACCGGCTAGGATTCAACCCTCTCCTCTCTGTTGACCGGTTTTGACCAGTCAACAGGTCCAGTCAGCATGCCACGTTAGCAAAAAAATTTAAATCTGTAAAATCAAAAAAAATCCAGGAAAAGAAATAAAAAAATCAAATTTGCAGGAAAAAATCAGGGAAAAATAAAAAAACGAATTTCCGAAAACAAAATTATCAATATTTCCATGAAAAACCAAAAAATACTTAAAATAAAAAAACTCCAGGGAAAAATTTCAAATTCCCAAGAAAAATATTTAAAAATTTAAAATAAAAAAGTTCAAATTTCTAGAAAAAGTAATTTCCAAAAAAAGTTATTATTTTTATTTTTTCCCGAAAATTACAGGAAAAGTTCTCGAATTTTTTTCGCAAACTTTTTCCCCAGGAAATTTTATTTCGGATTTTTTTTCTCGATCTTACAGATTTTTAATTATATTTTCTTGAAATTTTGAATTTTTTTCTGATGTGGCATGCTGATTGGATCCGATGACTGGTCAAAACTGGTCGCCCCTGGTCAAAACCAGTCAACAAGGAGGGGAGGGTTGAATCCTGACCGGTTTTGAGAGTTGAGGGTTGTAATTTAGATGGTATTGAAGTTCGGGGTTGTAAATTAGACTAAGGCAAGAGTTCGGGATTGAAAAATGCACTTCTCTCCCTTAAAAAACATCTAGATGCGAATTAGACAAACTGTTTACAAAAATGCTAGACACACAGACTAAATCGGCGGAACTTTACGGATTAGCTTGTCGAGTTTTCATTGCGCTAAAAAAAACCTACTCCTAATTAACCGGACCCCCTAGTGATATAGCAGAGTATATGAAGGCAAAACGTGTCATGGCCCGCCCTACCCGAGATAAAATAAATTTACTTATCCTCAGTCCACTCCCAGAGAAGTATGCATCTGATATTTTTATTCTTGTTATTAGCCGGCCTGAATGCACAAGTCTTTATTGTTGTTCGCAGCCTGAATGTGCAGCCTAGTCTACGAGCAGACCAAACCAGCATGCCTCACATCTAGTAGTAGCAATGCATCATCTCAAATTGACAATAGCAGAAATTTTAAACGTACGAACCAATTTCCTACGGGCTAATCCCCACTAAACTCAAAGTAAACCACCCGGTTCTAAGTAACACCCCCCACCCCTCCGCCCAAGACTTAGCTTGGTCTTGGCTCGCCATGTAATGACAATGACCGTGACATATTTGCGGAGGCCACCCAAGTTACCCTGGGAGATGAAAACAAGGCTAGATTTTGGGATTATCCTTGGCTACAGGGCGTTAGAGCATCTCCAGCCGTTTGCCCTCCAGGGCGTTAAAAAAGAGTGGTCTGAGGGCGAACCGGCGTTAGTTCGGCCTCTGGGGGCGACCTAGCTCCCAGTCACGCCCCCAGGCGCCGCCCCCAGGACGCGAAAAATTCGAACTTGATTGTTCCCGCTCACAAAAGGCACCACAAGTCGGACGATCGCAAGCCACAGTTCGGCGTACAAAAAAATAGAGCGGCAGAAGTTCGCGTGCGCATCACTCGGCGGGTTCTGCCCCAGGCGTCGGCGGAGTTGGCGTGCGCGGGCTTGGCGGTGTCGAAGCAGTCTCTGCGCTGGGCGGCGTCGGCGCGGCTTCGGTGGTGCTGGGCGTCGTGGAGGCGTCGTCACGCGGGCTTGGCGGCGGCGGCGGCGGCGGCGGCCTTGTCGAGGGAATCTGGTTCAGGATGAGGCCACGCTCCGCCAAATACCACGCCTTGACCGCCTCGTCGGTGCTCTGGAGTATGTCCGCCCCGCCCAGCAGGAAAGCCAGGTCGGTGTTTCTCTTCTTTGCGGCGACGTTCGTCCGGAGCAGGTCGATCTTGACGGCGCTGCTCGACATCAACGCCGACCACCGCGCCTTGGTCTTCTCTTCACGAAGGACGGCCCGAGCCTGCGCGTCGGCGAGGCAGTGCTCGATGGACTCCTGCACTCGAGCGGTGGCCGCGTCGGCGTATTTCCCCTTCTTGGCAACTTTGTTGCCGTCCGGCCGCCCTTTCGATGCGCCAGGAGTCGGCGCGTCCGGCTTGTAGGTCTCCTTGGCCTTGTCGAGGGTGCGCCGGACTTCCGCCCACTTCTCGCATTTGTCAATGCGCTTATAGACGTGGAGGTACTTGAATTCGGTGTCGCTGTTGCTCTGCCGGTACAGGGTGAACATGCGCAGCAACTGCGCGGAGGGACAAACAGTTGGCGCGCGTACACGGCGAAGAGAGGCGAGAGGCCGGCATGGCATACCTGATCCTCGACGCTGGCGTCGCTCTCCGGGCGAGCCGCGACCTCCTCGACGACCCCATGCCATTTGTTGCACGTCCCCTG
The DNA here is from genome assembly GCF_003073215.2 of Triticum urartu. Classification (NCBI taxonomy): domain Eukaryota; kingdom Viridiplantae; phylum Streptophyta; class Magnoliopsida; order Poales; family Poaceae; genus Triticum; species Triticum urartu. The sequence continues at coordinate 491,958,849 of NC_053027.1, read as the reverse complement.
GATACGCCCCCAATGGTTCGCCATCGCCTTGGAGCCGCGCTGCATGTAGACGCCTTTGAAGTAGGGGTCGACGAGCTTGCGCTCGTCGAACTCGGCCTTGATGTGGTCCCAGTACGTGTCAATGCTCTGGTTCGTGCCGGTCGTCGGGTCGAGCCAGACGACTTTCCATGCTTCGGCGAGGCATTCCTCCTCCTTGGATGCCCACTTGATGCGCGGCTCGCCTGTCCTGGCCGCCCGCTTCTTCTTACGCCCCTTCGCCGTCGCAGGCGTCAGCTCCTCCTCCTCCTCCTCGTCCTCCTCCTCCTGCTCCTCCTGCTCGTCCTCGCTGTAGACGTAGCCGAGCTCGTCGTCCATGCCTCCGCTGAGATCCACCACCTCGTCCTGGGTGGCGAACCCGGGAGATGTGGCGGCCCCGGCCGAACCAGTTGCGATGACGTCGTCCATGTCGGACTCGGTCTCGTCGGTGTCGCCCAGGTGCGAGAAGGGCAGCGGGCCACGGCGTAGCGGGGGCGTCGGGGAGGAAGCGTAGGCGGGCAGTGAGTAGTTGTATGGAGGGTACTGCACGCCGGCGAAGGCGGGTGAGGGCGTGCGCTGGACCGGGTATCCATGGGGAAGGTGACGTTTGGGTTGAACCCACCGTGCGCGTCACCGTCGGCGTAGCCCGGCGAGGGCGATGCCCATGGTTGCGGAGAGCCGATGCCTTGCTGACCCCAGGGCGCGTACTGGGCGTGGCTTCCGGATGGATTCATCATCCCCACACGAGCCGCCTCGGCCTCGATTTGGTCTGCCGAGGCAGCCGCAGTCGCGCGCGCCGCGTTGTCGCGGGCCTTCTTGGCGATGGCCCTGTTCCGCCGGTCAGCGGTGACAGCCTCCCGCCGCTGAATTTCCGCCCTCCACTCGGCGTTTGACATGCCCGGTGGCTTGGTCGGCGGCGCCCTCGGCTTCCTCTGCTTCGGCTGGGCGACGGAGGCGGTCGCGGTTGCCGCCGCGCGGCGGGGGGGGGGGGCAACGTACTTCTTCGGTGGCATGGCATCCGGCTGGGAGGGAGGTGAGCGGGAGGGAGTTTGGCGGGAGGAAGGAAGAGTACGGGAGGGAAGTGGGGAAAACGCGGGAAGAAATGGCAGGAAGAGGCGCTCGCCTCGCTGACAGGGCGGACCCACGCGCCCTTTTCGCTTGTGCCGGCGCCCCAGGCGCCCCCCAGAAAGCCGGGTTCGGCCTGGGTCCACCGGCACCAGTTTCGCTCCGAGCCGGTGAAAAACGGGCTTCTGGGGGCGCGACTGGACCGTGTTTTCGACGCCGGCGCGGCAAAATCGTCTGGGGAGGGCCTGTTGGGGGCGCGGTTGGAGATGCTCTTAGGCCGAGAGGCGTCTCCCTCAATCTCTTGGAGCTCTTCCGCAAGACGGGGCTATTTAGTTCCAGCTACATCTTACCACACTTTGCCACACCTAACTTTAGGCAAATTTGATCAAGTTAGTTAGGTGTTCGGTTCTAGCCACACCTAAGGCAAGATTTTTTTTATGAGCAGTGAACCCCACGCGTCATAGACATAAAAAGTATGGTAAGATTTCCTTTGGCAAGCCAAAGTATGGCTAACAATTTAAGCAATTCAACTAAGACAAGTGTGGCAAAAATCATGTGACAATACATAGCAAATATAATCACAATTCAAACAGCCCCTTCGAACTGCACGGCTAGCATGCCTACGTTGGATAACTCATGGGTCCACCAGATTGACACTCACCGTGGTTTGTCAATAGAGCATATCCACGGGTTTGTTGCCCTTAGGGAAAATCTTACTCATATTGATCACCTCACCTAAGGAGTCCTGAACACCATTATCTGGAAATTCATTGTCAATGGGGAGTACTCGACGACCTCGGCATACAAGGTGCAATTTGTTGGGCTGACCTCCATGGCCATGGTTTTCACAGTGTGGAGTGCCTAGGCTACCCCACCCCAGGTGCAATTTCTTTGCCTGGCTTATCATCCAGGATAGAGTATGGGCGCGCGGTCGATAGGTTGCTTCGTCACGAATTGCCAAATCATTGGTTGTGCCCATTATGTAAGCAATTCCAGGAGTCTGTGGTGCACCTCATTTGTCACTACAGATAAACGTGACATATTTGGTCGGATGTCACTATCTGGTTTGGGCTCTATCAGATCATGACTTTAAATTGGCTCCTAGTGACCTCGGTGAAGGACTAGCCGGTCGACATTCTCCTCCTCGACAATGCTTGTTAGGTGAGAAGTTTGAAAAGAACGGAATGTTAGTCTTGCGCAACCTCAGTGCCCCGGCGATGGTGATTATCTGAAGATCAAAGAGGAGGATAGGCTCTGTCCCTGGCTGGGCCTGCACACTTGAGTACTGTAATGCCACAAGAGTAATTGCTTTGTTTTCCTACTTGACGGATTTTGTCTAAATGTTCTTTCTTAATCAATGAAAATGACAAGTCTCTTGCCTTGTTAAAAAAACAAGCAAACCCTCTGATAAGGGTTCTCTGAATAATCGTCAAACAAAATAATAACCCATACTACAACATTATATTCTTTTACTCTGCCTCTGTACCAGCAATGCTCTTCTTCAAGGACTCCACGTCGTCGGCCAGCTCTTTCCTGCGTTCCTGCAATAGTATTTTGTCCAAGATCATGTTAACGAATTACAAGTTTCTTGCAATCGAATTAGCTCTACCACCAGATACTACCAACTAGGCGAGCCCGTAACTGATCGCGCACCTTGAAGAGGAGGTAGCGGTACACGAACCATCCGCTGTAGCCGAGCCCAACAAGCTCCATGATCTTGGGAAGCTGCACGCAGAAATTATTCAACGTGTCATCGGTGCTCAAGTCTGATGAGTGGACACACGACATGATCGGTCGATCCAAGACGGTGGTCATGGTCATGTACTCATGTATGAGCGTACGCACCAGAGGCAGAGAGTTGATGGCGCCGACGATGACCGAGGAGAACCATACGGCGACGATGGCGCCGCCGGCGTACGTCAGCACGGTGGACTTGTTCTCGACCGCGTCCCACTGCGACAAAGCAAACAACACGTACGCACCGTTGCTCAAGCCGATCAGCTCGCCGTTCTACGTACTCCCCAAATACGTATTAGCGCCTCCTGTTCTGAGAGTACCTTGGCTTTCAGGTCGTCGACGAGCTCGTCGCCGCTCGCGGCAGAGGTGTCATCGGAGGAGGCCTTCGCCCGGAGCAGAGAGAGCCGCGGCGCATCTGGTTAACACATCGTACTAATTGTTAAGGCGTCTACGTATCTGAGGTGACAAGATGAACGCAGTATAGGTACCGTCCGCACCTTGGAGGCGACGAGGGGAGAAGTGACGCCGTGGGAGAAGAAAGGTTGGCGGCGCGCCGGCGGGGAGGCGTGCTCCTGCTACACCCAGAAGCGCCGTAGAGCACGCCGTTGCGGCCATGTTCTCACCTGCAAGCTCTTCTCTGGCTCTGGCCTACGCTGACACCCTCCTAGTCCTGCGCGTCCCTGGGCCTCTCTTTCTCCTTGTGTCCCGGGCGGAATTTGATTTGATGCTTTTGCGCGGTGATCGGCCACATGGCAGGATGGTGGGCTCTGATTGGCCGGCTGCCTATCTTAGAAATCTGTGGCTGGCCCCCAGCGTTTGGTTGGCTGTCCTAGGTACAGAGGTCTCAGCTCACAGCTCCGTACTCCATACCAGACCACATTGTCCCGTAGGAGTACATCGGTGGGCTTACCTCGTCCATGAAAGCTGCAACGGCGGCCGGCAGTCGCCGTCCGAAGCTGGCCCATGTTACTATGTACGCGTGCCTTTGCGTGGCACACGGTTCTAGCGCGGGGCCCGTCCTCCATGCTAGCTTCGCGTGCACAACAGCATTGCCGTTGCACGAAGCTTTTAGTTCGCGTCATCACAAACACACCCCGCAATAAAAGATTCATTTCATGCTTGCAGTTCCACTGACACTAGTAACATAGCGACCAGAGTCACCGGATCAATTTGCAGTTGCAGACACTCGAGACCTGCGGCCTAGGCTAGGTACTAGCATTCGTGGCCGGGGAGGTAGCAGTGGTGGATCCATGGCCGTGGGCGCGGCGAGCAGGCGGTACATCGGGCCCCTGCTGTGCATCAACCTCGTCATGCACGCGGCCGTCCTCGGCATCGCCGGCTGGTCGCTCAACAAGTTCATCGACCGCGAGACGCACCGCCGTACGTAGTACGTCCTTGCGTGCGACATGATCGATCTGGTCTGGTTAACGACGTGACGCGGTGTGCAGATCTAGGAGGCAACACGGCGACGGGGTACCTGCTCGTCTTCTCGCTCATGGCCGGGGTGGTCGGCGCCTGCTCGGTGCTCCCCGCCCTGCTCCACGTCAGGGCGCCCTGGCGCAGCGAGAGCCTCGCCGCCGCCGCCTCCACCGTGCTCGTCTCCTGGGCGCTCACCGCCCTCGCCTTCGGGTTCTCTTCTACACTCTCACCGCCAGTTTCACTCGCCATCTGCTAGTGATAGTACGTAACTCACACTGCCGTGCCATCTTTTCTTGAACATCTGCAGCCTCGCGTGCAAGCACATCACTCTAGGGAACCGAGGAAGGCGCCTGGTACGTCGTCGTCAGTCAATGCTAGTTCTACACGCACCGGTGGATCTATCCTTGTAAATTTTCTGCGTTTCCTCTCGGTGATTCTACTTCTGAACTCTGTGTTGGTCTTGCTAGCAGAGGACGTTGGAGGCGTTCATCACGATCTCGACGCTGACGCAGCTCTTCTACCTGCTTCTGCTCCACGCCGGCGCCTTGAGCGGGGTGCATGGAGTTGGACAGGCCTGCGGGAGCCACGGCGAAGCCTGCTGCCGCGAGATCCCTCGGGGAGAGCTCGCCGCGGACCATAAGACGGCGGGAGGGGTTCCGTCCCCGGATGCATGACCAAGCGTACTACCAGAAACTTGAATTGTACTGAGTGTCAACAACTGTATCGAGTGCAGTTCATCGGCCACTCGTATGGTAAGCAATTTGCCAGGCGCAGGATGACGTACTCGGATTTCTGATTATTTCCGTAGGCCCTTGGTAGAGAAATAACACTCAGGACAATAGGGATACATGTCATCTGAGACGCAGATGATGGAAATACAGACGGACTTTATCTACCACAAAGTGGTTTGATCTTATGTGTTCGAAAAATAAACACTCGATCCTCGATATAGTTTTTAGAGCGTGACGTTGGCAAATCCGGCGCCGAATGATCCATCAAACATCATGTCGGACAATCACGCTTCTCGCATCAAAACCCTTGCAAATCCATGCACGTCGGTCGATCGCACAGTTGTAATTTATCACCAATACAATGCAACAAAGCAAAATGAACCATAATTCAAGATTAAAACATGACAAAACGAAATTCAACATCCGGGCCGCGTCCGTTGTGGCAGCGGACGCTCTTTCCCCCTTGTACTCCCTGCGCAGATTGATCTCCCTCTTCCTCTTCTCAACCCAATTATTACCTTCCGGGTCCAAAAGATTTGCATCGATAAATATTATCTTCGGGTCCTTCGTGTCTCAAGAAAGTTGTAATATCTTCTGCTTGAGCTATATTGCTTCAAAAGTCCGGGCCTTCTCGAGCTCCCATTTGGCACACGCATCTTGCTTCTTAAGGTCTATATTCTCCCTCCCAATTTGTCAGAGTAATGGGCCACGGGTAGGCCAACCTGAGCCCATAACCTTTCAAAACATTGGGGCAGGCTGCGCCCCTCAAGACCACAGGGCGAAGAGCCGCCTCCTGGGGTGTCCACGGCAAGGCGGACGACTGCCCGCTCACGGCCGAGTCCCAGGGACGACTTCCAGAGAAGCCGGCTTTGGGGAGTCGGCCGGTGACTCCAACAACCCGTGACCTCATCGAAGGGGACGGGGCAGGGGCGTGGCTACAATGAAGCCCACTCCTCGCAGGCATGGCTACAACACGCCGTACTTGGGAAGATCTCCCCGCGGCGTGGCACTGTTGCCCGGGCGACCCTGACATCAGCACCACTGTACCAGGTCCTGCGCCCACGACGGCTTGTCTGTACGGCCTGGAGGCAGCGGGTCCCACCAGTCAGCGAGACCTCGGGAGACGGCGGGAGAACCGCCAGTCGGACCCGTCGGGAGTCGGCCTGGGGGAGTCGGCCGAGCCCTCCCCCGGGGCCCACGCACCATTAATCAAGAAGAGATGGGGAGTGGCCACAGTGATCACCCGCCAGGCGGCGGGGCTGTTGCCACGACCCCATGACCAAGCTTGCGTCATCAGGAGCACGGCTACAGTAATCAGCAGCCGGCAAGACCCGCCCGCGGCGGACGCGGCCTGTCGGCTCCGTACCAGACCAGTCGGCGGGCCCCAGCAGTCGGCGGAGAAGTCGGAGGTCGGAGGCACTGACGGCTGGGCCCGCACCCAGTCGGATTACCATTGTACCCCTAGGGGATAGGCCTATATAAACCCTCCAGGGCATCCATGCAAAGGGTTGGAGGCCAGTAGTTCGATACCATACTAGATAGAAGGAGAGAGCTAGCCTTACCCTCTCCTGCCACCAGACACCGCTCAAGGAGCAACCGTGTAAACACTTGACCATAGTGATCATGCGGAGACCTCGCAGAGCAGCAGTAGGGGTATTATCTCCCCGGAGAGCCCCGAAGCTGGGTAAGATTCGCCGGCGTGCATGTCTTCGCCTCATCCCGTTTCCAGGCACTGGCGACGTTCTACTCGCCCCCACCATGATAAGCCATCCGTTGGCATATGTCGCACCAAACCCCCGACATTTGGCTCCCATCGTGGGGCCTGGTGCACCGCCATCCGGAGATCTGTTCTGGACGGGAACCCTTTTCCTTCCTGGCGACGCAGCCAGCCAGGCACGCCAGACGAAGTTTGCGTCGACGCGCTGCGCGGCGTTGAGATCGCCTGCGCCGCCAGCTCCTTGGCCGAACTTGTCGGCGAGGTCCGCCTCTCCGACGAACCTGCGTCCGACGCAGGCGCAGGCGGCCCCGAAAACCTCCTCGCGGGCCTCCTCGATCAACTCCACGTTTCCGGCGAGCCTGCCGTAGACTTGGAGTCCGTAGGCTCCACCGACTCGATGCTGGTCGACTCCAACACCGCGTCGGTCGACGCGTTCCCCACCAACGTGGTGGTCTACGACGAACCTCTCCCCCACGCGGAGAGCGATGGAAGCACCGTCACTGAGGTGCTGGTCATCAGTCATGACGAGTCCCCTGGCGGAGGGGCGCCCAACTCACTCGGCACGGCGTTGCAAGACCTAGCTGCGCCCATTCCGGAAGATGCTGACGCAGATACGTTAGAAGCGCGCCGCCTTCAGCTTGTTGAAGGCGCGAAGAAGCTGGCCAGCATGAGATGCTTGTCAGAAGCTCACCAGCGGGAGATGGATCATGCTGTTGGCGGCTCGCCGGCCCCGGCAGGGTCCAGCCGCCTTGGCGCGGTTCAGCAGCGCGGCGTAGCCATCGCCAGCCTGTTTGGGGCTAGCCGCCCCGTGTATGCCACGCCAGCGGAGAACATCCGAGCCGCCCAGGCAGCGGCGGATGATCTGGACAATTTCGAGGGCGAAGAGCGCCGCCTCATGATGGAGCGAGTCCAGTGGCTCCTCGACGCGGCCGCCGCGCAGAATGAGGCCGGCTGCCGCACGAAGGCGCCGCAGCGACCAAACGACGACCCGCGCCGAGATCAAGGCGCGACGTATCGGACGCCGACTGGCAGTGCCCGAGGAAGAAAGGACAAGGAGCCAGCGGTCAGCCACAGTCGGACTCGGATTACCATATAGCGCGACCGAGACGGCCGCCCGAGAGCAGTGGAACGACGGGACGACTGTCCGCCTCCCCCTCCCCGCAAGGAGAGGCGAGTCTCCCCGCCGCCTGTTGACCATCCGACTCTCGGTGACCGCCTTGGCCGCCGAGAGGGAGTTGGAGAGAATGACGCCCGCCACCGGATCGACCGACTTCACCGGTCCCTGGCGCTGGAAGAAGAAGATGAGCTGGGTCCGCCTTGTTTCGGGCCCCGCATTCGGGACGAGCCCTTTCCCAGAGGGTTCACGCTCCCAAGAGACACGCCCAAGTATACCGGCTCCGTGAAGCCGGAAGACTGGCTAGTCGACTACTCCACGGCTGTCAGCATAGCAAACGGCAACAAGCGTGTCGCCGTAAAGTACGTTCCGCTCATGCTCCAGGGCACAGCCCGGACATGGCTGAACAACCTAAAGCCCCGCAACATCAATAGCTGGGTCGACTTCACTGAAGCATTCGTCCGCAACTTCACCAGCACGTACAAGCGTCCTCCCAAGCCTCGTCAGCTCTCCTTGTGCGTGCAAGGTCCTGACGAGTCGACTCGCGACTACCTCACGCGTTGGGCTGAGCTCCGGAACTCCTGCGAGGGCGTGCACGAGGTGCAGGCCATCGAGTACTTCACAGCCGGGTGCCGAGAAGGCACCCTCCTCAAGCGCAAGCTCCTCTGCGACGAGCCAGAAACCCTCGACGAGCTGCTGATCATAGCGGACAAGTACGCTACGGCCGACTCCTCCATGAAGACGGAAATTCAAATCAGCACGACTGGCAAAGTAGCTCCTCCGGCTCCAAGAACTCCGGCGGCAGACGCCGGCCGGCGACAACAGCAGGGCGACAACAAGCGCAAGGCCCCGCAGCCGGCTTCCAGCAGCTGGCAGGTCACGACCGTTGAAGCCCAGCAGCCAGAAGAGCAGCCTCTGCCCAAGCGACAGAAAGGCGGCAAGCCGAACTGGTTGCCGGCCTTCTCCTACGAGCAGACCTTGGATGGACTTTGCAAGTTCCACAGCGGCACGAAACCATCGAATCACACCACCCGGAAATGCCACTGGCTCACCAGGATCGCCAAGGGAGACGGCCTTCTGCCACCCCCGCCTGCTGGGCAGCCGCCTCCGCCTCCGCCCCAGCAGTCGGCAGTCAGGCCAGTCGGCGCAGTACAAGACGAATACCCTGAAGAGCACGGAGCCTACGTAGTGTTCACCAGTATGGCTGACGATCAACGCATCAGGAGGATGCAGCGACAAGAGGTGAACGCAGTAGCCTCAGAGACGCCAGAGTTCATGCACTGGTCCGAGAGGCCGATCAGCTGGAGCAGGGCTGACCACCCAGAAGTGATGCCGAGTCCGGGCTCCTACGCCTTGGTCCTGGACGCCACCTTTGCCATGGACAAACGGGTCGCGCGTTTCTCATGAGTTCTGATAGATGGGGGCAGCAGCATCAATATCCTGTACAATGACACCATGGAGAAGTTAGGAATCAAGCAGAGACAACTTCAGAACAGCCGGACTGTGTTCCACGGTATTGTTCCTGGGCTCTCCTGCTCACCAATCGGCAAGATCCTGATTGACGTCCTCTTTGGGGATAAAGATCACTTCCGAAGAGAGTCTGTTTGGTTTGAGGTAGTGGACATTGAGAGCCCATACCATGCGCTACTTGGCCGGCCCGCCTTGGCCAAGTTCATGGCGGTCCCCCATTACGCCTACCTCAAGATGAAGATGCCCAGTTTCAGAGGAATTCTGACTATGGCCGGCGACTACCGGAAGTCGTCCGCTTGCGCGGCCGAGAGCAGTCGGCTGGCCGAGTCCCTGGTGATTGCAGCCGAGAAGCGACTCCTTGAGCGAGTTGTGGCGATGGCCGGCAAGCAGCCGGAGATATCGCCCGACCCGAAGGAGTCGGAAACCGAAGGTTCGTTCAAGCCAGCCAAAAGAGACAAAGAAGATACCCTTAGATCCGGAGCGCCCAGAGAGGTACGCCGTCGTAGGTGCAAACCTCGACGGTAAATAGGAAGGCGAGCTCGTCGATTTTCTCCGTGAGAATCGGGACATCTTCGCATGGTCTCCCAAGGACATGCCAGGTGTACCGACGGATTTCGCCGAGCACAAGTTACATGTACGATCTGATGCAAAGCCGGTCAGGCAGCCCCTGCGCCGCTTATCAGAAGAGAAGAGAAGAGTTGTCGGAGAAGAGATAGCCCGACTCCTAGCAGCCGGCTTCATTATGGAAGTTTTCTTCCCGGAGTGGCTGGCAAATCCGGTCCTGGTGCTAAAGAAGAACAAGCAATGGCGAATGTGTATTGACTACACGAGCCTCAACAAGGCCTGCCCCAAGGACCCATTTGCTCTACCAAGAATTGACCAGGTGATAGACTCCACAGCCGGATGCGAGTTGTTGAGCTTCTTGGATGCATACTCAGGATATCACCAGATCAAGCTGAATCCGGCTGATAGATTGAAGACCGCCTTCATCACGCCGTTTGGAGCATTCTGCTACCTCACCATGACGTTCGGCTTAAGGAATGCCGGCGCCACCTTTCAGCGTTGCATGCAGAAGTGCCTCCTCAAGCAGCTCGGCAGGAACGCCCACGTTTACGTGGACGACGTGGTGGTGAAGACGGAAAAGCGAGGAACACTGCTGGAAGACCTCAAGGAGACCTTTGAGAACCTGCACCGGTTCCAGATCAAGCTCAACCCCGAGAAGTGTGTCTTCGGAGTACCAGCCGGCCAGCTGCTAGGTTTCCTGGTCTCTGAACGCGGCATAGAATGCAACCCAGTAAAAATCAAGTCCATCGAGAGAATGAAGGTACCCAGCCGACTGCTGGATGTGCAGAAGTTCACCGGCTATTTGGCGTCCATCAGCCGATTCATCAGTCGGCTGGGCGAGAAAGCTCTCCCCTTATACCAACTCATGAAGAAGACCACTTTTTTCGAGTGGAACCATAAGGCGGACGAAGCTTTCCACCAGTTGAAGAAGATGCTGACTACTCCACCCGTCCTGGCGGCTCCGACTCTCAAGGAACCTATGCTCCTGTACATCGCCGCCACCAGCCGAGCAGTCAGCACAATCATTGTAGTAGAGCGCAAGGAGGAAGGCAAGGCACTACCTGTCCAGAGACCAGTATATTACCTGAGCGAGGTACTGTCGACCTCCAAGCAGAACTACCCCCACTACCAGAAGATGTGCTATGGCGTGCACTTTGCTGCCAAGAAATTGAAGCCTTACTTTCAAGAGCATCCAATCACAGTGGTCTGCACGGCTCCACTTGCCGAGATCATCGGTAGCCGAGATGCCTCTGGTCGAGTGGCCAAGTGGGCCATAGAGCTGGCTCCTTACACCATCTACTACCAGCCCCGCACCGCTATCAAATCACAAGCACTGGCCGACTTCCTCGTCGACTGGGCCGAGACCCAGTACCTGCCTCCAGTGCCTGACTCCACCCATTGGCGGATGCACTTCGACGGCTCCAAGATGCGCACCGACTTGGGAGCCGGCGTCGTCCTCACCTCTCCCAAAGGCGACAAGCTCAAATATGCACTGCAAATCCATTTTGCCGCCTCCAACAACGTGGCCGAGTACGAGGCGCTCATTCACGGGCTCCGGCTTGCCAAAGAACTTGGCATCCGCCGGATCTTGTGTTATGGCGACTCGGACTTAGTGGTCCAGCAGTCATCTGGCGACTGGGATGCGAAAGACGCAAACATGGCGAGCTACCGTTTCCTCGTGCAGCAACTCAGCGGGTATTTTGAAGGGTGTGAGTTCCTCCATGTGCCAAGAAACGACAACGACCAAGCAGACGCCTTGGCACGAATCGGCTCTACCCGCCAAGCAATACCATCTCGCGTCGCCCTTCAACGCCTCCTCAAGCCGTCTGTCAAGCCTTCACCAGAATCAGACTCCATTTTTGTGCCGGCTCCTCCCGAAGACGGCGGATCCGACTCCAGAGCTCCGGCAGTCGGAACAGGGACTTTGGCGGGCGACTCCAAAGCTGCCACAGTCGAGCCCGGCCCGGGGACTGCGGTGACGGCCTCGAAGATTCCAGAACTCGGCACAAGGACCGCGCCAGTCGGCCTGGGGACTTCATCAGCCCAGCAAGCGGCTGTTGACTCCAGCCCAGCCGCCCTCGTCCAAGTTGCAGTTCTGGCAGTCGAAGAAATAGCAGCGCCCTCATGGGCCCAGTCCATCCTCAAATTCCTGGTGAACAAAGAGCTACCAACGGATGAGACCTCAGCTCGGCAAGTACAATGTCGGGCGGCAGCCTATACCATAATCAGCAGAGAGCTGGTCAGGCGCAGCGTCACTGGTGTCTACCAGCGCTGCGTAGAGCCAGAGCAAGGCCAGGCGATCCTCAAAGACATCCATCAAGGCGAATGCGGCCACCATGCGGCTTCAAGAGCACTCGTCGCCAAAGTTTTTCGGCACGGTTTCTTTTGGCCGACTGCCTTGGAAGAGGCCAAGGAGTTGGTCCAAAAATGCAAAGGGTGCCAGAAGTTCAGCTCCAAGCCGCACCAGCCGGCTTCCGCGCTCAAGACCATCCCCATCGCTTGGCCTTTCGCAGTTTGGGGTCTAGACATGGTGGGACCATTCAAGACAGCACGAGGTGGCCTAACTCACCTACTTGTCGCAGTGGACAAGTTCACCAAGTGGGTGGAAGTGAAGCCAATTAAGAAACTGAGCGGTCCGACTGCCGTGACCTTCATCACCGATATCACAATTTGGTACGGCATACCACACAGCATCATCACCGACAACGGCACAAATTTTGCCAAAGGCGCCTTGGCCCGTTTCTGCGCAACACAGGGCATCCGACTGGACCTAGCGTCCGTCGCCCACCCGCAGTCAAATGGCCAAGTGGAGCGAGCAAACGGCCTCATCCTGTCCGGCATCAAGCCTCGGTTGATCGAGCCTCTGGAGCGCTCGGCTGGCTGCTGGCTCGACGAGTTGCCAGCCGTCCTCTGGAGTCTGCGCACGACTCCAAACAAGTCAACCGGTTTCACGCCCTTCTTCCTTGTCTACGGTGCCGAAGCCGTCATCCTAACAGACATAGAGTTCGACTCCCCACGAGTCACCATGTACACCGAGGAGGAAGCAGAAGAAGCACGACAAGACGACGTCGATTTGCTGGAAGAGGGCCGGCTGTTGGCACTCAGCCGGTCCAGCATTTACCAGCAGAGCCTGCGCCGATACCACAACAGGAAGGTCAGGCCAAGATCTTTCCACGAAGGCGACCTTGTGCTCCGGCTGATCCAGCGAACAGCCGGCCAGCACAAGCTGTCGCCGCCTTGGGAAGGCCCTTTCATCATCAGCAAAGTACTAGGCAACGATTCCTACTACCTGATCGACGCTCAGAAGCCCCGAGCACGCAAGAGGGACGACTCTGACAAGGAGACAGAGCGGCCATGGAATGCAAATCTTCTCAGAAGATTTTACAGTTGATGTAGTATGTACCACGCTACCTTTTGTATTAAAGTACCAAGACTTCGGGCCCCCCGAGACGAGCTCGGGGACTGCCCTCTTTTGTCTGTATGATAAAAATTATGCCTACAAGTATGTTACTCTTTGTCATGCCGCTTGGCACCGGGCTTGACAAGTCGGCCCGGGGACTTGCCGCCTTGCACTATGAAATGCTTCCTGCAGCCGGACAAGTAGTGTGTAACACCTAAGCCGTCTTCTGTCAGAAGCCGCAGCTCGCAGAGCGACTGTACGGTGGGCAGAGGTAAGGTAGAATGGGTGCTCGCACGAAAAATGGCTAAGGACTCAAAGCGTAAAACATAGCTCAAGACGGCTTCCAGCCTTTCTCGCAAACCGACTCTCGGACAGTCGGATTGTCGCTTTCTATCCAACTTGCTCAAACAATCTTGAAATCGGCTAAGTACTTGCTTTCCCAAAGTAGCCTAGCACTTGATCCAGCAACAGTCCGCAGAAGCGGTTGTCCGATTGGCAAGACATGCAACTAAGAGAAAGCGGCAAAGGAAAACAGCCAAAAAAACAATGAGTAAGAAAAGATAGATATATATATAACATAGGCCCTTGGCCGAATTGTCGAGTAGAGGTTCAAAATACACCCCACGGGTGGAATTGTGCGAATTAACAAGTTCTTCAAAAGACTACTAAAGCAGATAAAAGAAAAGACACAGCAACAGCTTAGGAGGCGGCAGACATATTCGGGGGGTCGGAGGAGGCGCCAGCGTCAGGCGTCGGGGCGATCGGCCGGCTAGTCTCGGCTTGATCGCCTCCAGCAGCAGTCGGGTCGGTCGCACGCGGCTCGTTGCTGGAGGCGCGGTCGGGCTGAGGCTGGCTGTCTGCTCCGTCTTCTGGTGCCTCCGCCTCGCCCTCATCCTCCGCCTCGTCCTCCTCCTCGACGCTGGAGCCAATCACCTCCGCCGAGTCTTCGCCGTAGTCTGGATTCATCCCAAACCACTCCGGCGGTACCTCCTCGCCGTCTTCAGACCGCTCGGGGACGAAGATGCTCGTGTCGGTGTACTCGGCGATCGCCGCAGCACGCTTGACGAGGGCGTCTTCCGCAGCCGCCAGCTCCGGTTGGGCCTCCGACCGAAGCATGGCCAACCGGTCTAGATCCAGCCCCGGGTACCACGCCTTGACGAACTCCAAGGCCCGACGCACTCCAGCCCGAGCCGAAGAGCCCTTCCAGGCCTCGAGGCGACCAGCTGCGACCTCCAACCAGTTGGCCGTCAGGCTGGGGGTGCGCGGAGCCTGCATATCCGGCCAAAGGGCGGAAATCGCCTGGGCACCGACGCGCTGAAGCCGGTGCAGCATCCGGTGAGCCGGCCAAAGGCGAGCCTCGATGCTCAAGATGTGCTCATCAAGAGTTCGGGGGGGCATCGGCGGCGATCTCCGCGCCCTCCGACTTTCGCGATCGGCCTCGATGGCTTGGATAGCGGCCTGTGACTGTCCAGGGAAGAAGTCTGCAAAAGACACGAAGAAACGAAGAAGCAAGTCAAAAACCAGGAGTCGGCACGATCTGAGTCGGCAGCTCGAAGAAAGAAAATAAAGAGACTCACCATCAACGATGTCTTCAATCTCGTGGAAGCCGGAGGACAGCGGCGCCTCCTTGTCAGACCAGGAGGAGTGCTCGCTCGTGAACTCGGCCAAGAGGGCGGTTTCCGTCTCCTCCGCCTCCCTCTACGACTTCGCAAGCAGCTCCTTCTGCTCCGCCAACTGAGTGGCCAGCAGATCGCGCTCTGTGGCGAGCCTGCTGCACTCCTCCCCTTTGGCGAGCAGGGCGGAGTTGGCTTCGCTCAACTGCTGTTGAAGTGCAGCATTGGCTCCTGGAGGAAAGGAAGAAAGACAACAGTCGTCAATAAAGTAGGTCACCGGGGAGATCCGGCCCGACTGCTCAGCAGTCGGCCCGAATCTCGGGGACTACAGCCCGCGGGTGCGCTAGCGCGCCCCCACAGAAAAGAAAAAAGAGGGAAGGACTTACTTCGGCTCTCTGCCAAGTTGGCGGTCCGCTTGCCCAGCTCTTCAACATTACGGTTGAAGGCAGTGACGCAGAGGTTGTGGTAATCCTGCAACAAGCATTTCAAACAAAGTTAATACCCAGAAGTTCATCAATTGGAGTTCCGGGCCGCCTGCTCAGCAGCCGGCCCGAAACTCGGGGACTACACCCAGTGGGTGCACTGGCGCGCCCCCACAGAGAGGAACAAGAAAAACAAGGCTCAAAGAAAAAACATACCCGGACGGCTTCCCGCGACGCTAGGAACGCCTTGGTGCAACTCTAGAGGGCGTCGCCCTCAGCGCAGAGCTTCGCCTAGACGTCCAGGAGCGCCCGATTCAGCGGCCCTGTGCCGCCTCCTCGCACCCACCCAACAGGTGCGGCGCTCGTCGCTTCGGCGTCTGGAGCCGCCGAGCTGGCGGTGCCGGCTTCCAGGGGGCGGGGTGCCGAAGTCTCTTTCTCCAGACGACGGCGCGCTGGCGAACCGACCTGGAGGAGTAGCCTCGCCACGGCCTCGTCTTCGGTCGGCGGCACCGGAGGGTCCGCTGGCTGCTCGCCTTGCACGCCTTCAGACGGCGGCGGAGGCGGCGGCGGAACGTTCGCGCCCAGAGTAGAGGGCTCGCCGCCTTCCCTCTCCTCGACGAGGTTCTCCTCGCCGGCTTCTCCAGTCTGCCCCGTGAACTCCGGGGGCGGCGGCGCAGAGTTCAGCGGGGTAACAAGCAAGGCTGACTGGCGGCGTACGGCTTCCTCAGCCTGCTGCTTCGCCGCGGCGGCGGCTTCGGCCTCCGCTAGTTTTTTCTTAGCGGAGGCCTCCGCCTTGTCGGCCTCCGCCTTCTCCAGGCGGAGGGCTTCTTCTTTGTTGCGCTTCTCCTGCGCATTCCGCTCCGTCGCCTCCCAGAGGTCGGCAGCGGGGTCTATCCGCCGACTGGTGGCGGGCGTCTCCGCTGATCCCATGACGGAGGCGGCGGCGACCCGCTCAAGAGAGAGGGGAGCCCTGAAGAAAGAGAGGCGAGCAGAGACTCAGACAAAACACGAAGAAAGAATAAACTTTGAAGACAGAATACTTACGCAGAGACCAACGGCGGCTTCTTCACTTCCTTACGGAAGCGGATGGCCTTCGTGGCCGCCTCGTCCCGCCGGGTCGCCGCAGCCGAGCCCTTGGGATTCTTCGGCCGGTTGCTGAACAAAGTCGGCGTAGCCCGGCGCCTCTTCCCGCCGCCTGGAGCACCCGACGCGGCAGAAGAGCCCGCGCACGGCTGGCTGGCTCCTGGCCGATGGCGAGGGGTGACTCCTCCCTCGGCATCATCTTCAGGCCAGTCGGCGAAGGTAGCCGAGGGCCTGAAGTCGCATGTCGTCCCTCCTCCTCCCTTGGCGTCGTCTTCCAGGGCCGCCGCCCCTAGATCGGGGTCGTCGACATCGCTCTCCGCCCGGTCGGCGACGAACTTACGGGCCGGCCCCGAGGTGCCGGCTGGTGGGTGAAGAAGGGGATTCTAACCAAGGCCGACTGATCAGAACAAAACTCGACAAGAAGAAAATCATCCAAAGAAAGAAAAGAAAGGCGACTCACCATGGGCGGGGGGTTGGCGCGGGAGTATGGCTCCTTGCCGAATCGCCAGTCCCCCGGGAGCCTGCTGTCCGAGAGGTAGTTCACCATAAGGGCCACCTCTCCGTGAGGCATGTCCTTGGTACACATCCGACTCGGGTCATGGCCCCCGCTCATCTGGCATATCAGGTGAGGGCGGCCTTGAAGTGGGAGAACTCGGCGCGAGACGAAGGCGGCCAGAGGTCCGGACCAGTCAGACCCTCCGACTGCGTCAGCACTCGGAGTCGCGTGATGGCGCCGGCTCCCGCAGGCGTCAGCGACCTGGCCCGGTACGACTAGTTGGGCAGTCTGCCAGCCGGCGGGCCGGCTTCGAAAGTCGGTAGATTGACCCAGTCGCCCCTCGTGGCGACGTTTCTGACGTAGAAGTAGGACCTCTGCCACATCTTCACCGACTTCAACAGCGAGATGGAGGGGAAATGGTTGTCGGCTCCTGTCCTTCGCATGGCGATGAAGGCGCCGCACTGAGACGGCACGCCCGCGGCCTGGGTGCCGAGCTTGGAGAAGAAGAACTCCCCCCAGAGCTCGAGGGTGGGGAGGACTCCGAGGAAGCCTTCGCACAGAGCCACGAAGGCGGACAGCAGCACCACTGTGTTGGGGGTGAGGTGGTGCGGCTGGAGGCCGTAGAACTCCATGAACGACCGGAAAAAGTTGCTCGCCGGCAGCCCCAGCCCGCGCAGCCAGTGCGAGCGGAAGATGACCCGCTCGCCCTCCTGCGGGGCGGGGGAAATCTCCCCCGCCGGCGCAAGACGCACCTACACGCGATCTTCGCCGGGAAGCCGACGGGTCCAGCGGAGGAACTCGATATGGTCTTCGTGGACTTCAGAGCCGTCCCAGGTGCCGGAGCGCACTGGGGGAGGCGCGGCAGCGGAGGAAGAACTCATCACGAAGCTGTCACCGCAGCGTTCGCCGGAGCCTGGGCGTGCGGCGGAGCGAAGGAGAGAAGAGGAAGCAGGAGAGCGAGGAGCTGCGAGGAGGAAGAAAGCAAGGGTAGTGGGAAGGAGGGGCGCGCGTGCCCCCCCTCTTCCCCCTACTTATAGCCCCGTGGGCTGCGAAGCCGAGGGGGCGGACGTGGGGATTTACTGCGCCCGCAACCCCACGACCCCCACGATCCACGTAAAGTTACTGCGCGCAGTAACTTCACGGGAATCCCAACCGTCCACCGGGGCCGCAGCGGATCCGCTCGGGCGCCGAGGCGCGGTAGTGGCGGGCCCCGCCTACGGGCCTATCCCATCACGCGCGTGGGCTGATAGGACGGCCCGGCCACGTGCCCTCGCGTGACAGGCCAAGAACGGGTGGCGGCCTGGAAGCTTAGCTAGCACGCCACTTGAAATCCCACCGCGATGTTCGAACTACTGAGCAAGTCGGAATTGAGTGAGTCCGAGTTGGGCGAGTCCGACTCCTTCTAGTCAACCTACCAGAAGTCAATCAAGACCATGTGTTGAGCACCCAGAAAGAGAAACTGCTGAGGCTTCGCGGCCGATCGTCCGCGGCACCTCACCAGCTTCGGGGACTACTGTCGGAGTAATGGTCCACGAGTAGGCCAACCCGAGCCCATAACCTTTCAAGACATCGGGGCAGGCTGCGCCCCTCAAGACCACAGGGCGAAGAGCCGCCTCCTGGGGAGTCTACGGCAAGGCGGACGACTGCCCGCTCACGGCCGAGTCCCAGGGGCGACTTCCAGAGAAGCCGGCTTTGGGGAGTCGGCCGGCGACTCCAACAACCCGTGACCTCATCGAAGGGGACGGGGCAGGGGCGTGGCTACAATGAAGCCCACTCCCCGCCCCTTACCAAGGGCAGGCATGGCTACATCACGTCGTACTTGGGAAGATCTCCCTGCGGCGTGGCACTGTTGCCCGGCCGGCCCTGACATCAGCACCACTGTACCAGGTCTTGCGCCCACGACGGCTTGTCTGTACGGCCTGGAGGCAGCGGGGACCACCAGTCAGCGAGACCTCGGGAGACGGCGGGAGAACCGCCAGTCGGACCCGTCGGGAGTCGGCCTGGGGGAGTCGGCCGAGCCCTCCCCCGGGGCCCACGCGCCATTAATCAAGAAGAGATGGGGAGTGGCCACAGTGATCGCCCGCCAGGCGGCGGGGCTGTTGCCACGACCCCATGACCAAGCTTGTGTCATCAGGAGCAACAGTAATCAGCAGTCGACAAGACCCGCCCGCGGCGGACGCGGCCTGTCGGCTCCGTACCAGACCAGTCGGCGGGCCCCAGCAGTCGGCGGAGAAGTCGGAGGTCGGAGGCACTGACGGCTGGGCCCGCGCCCAGTAGGATTACCATTGTACCCCTGGGGGGTAGGCCTATATAAACCCCCCAGGGCACCCATGCAAAGGGTTGGAGGCCAGTAGTTCGATACCATACTAGATAGAAGGAGAGAGCTAGCCTTGCCCTCTCCTGCCACCAGACACCGCTCAAGGAGCAACCATGTAAACACTTGACCATAGTGATCATGCGGAGACCCCGCAGAGCAGCAGTAGGGGTATTATCTCCCCGGAGAGCCCTGAAGCTGGGTAAGATTCGCCGGCGTGCATGTCTTCGCCTCATCTCGTTTCCAGGCACCGGCGACGTTCTACTCGCCCCCACCATGATAAGCCATCCGTTGGCATATGTCGCACCAAACCCCCGACACAATTTGCAACTTGTTTTTCATCCTCTCTCGCTCCCAATCCTTCCTCTCCTTTTGTGAACCCAACATGAGTTTTTACTTCTCCTCTTTCTTCTCCTTCCTTGTGGAAAAAATGAATGTCCATGTGGCGGGATATTTCTGATGTTGTGGTGTCATGCATGGGAACCTTCCCCTTGTCCCACTTCTTTTCCATCACTTGGTGGTTCTTCATTGGCATAGTGGCTCGTCCATCCTTCCCTAAAACTTCTTACTCTTTGTCATCCA
This sequence comes from Triticum urartu, assembly GCF_003073215.2. Lineage (NCBI taxonomy): Eukaryota > Viridiplantae > Streptophyta > Magnoliopsida > Poales > Poaceae > Triticum > Triticum urartu. The sequence goes on along the minus strand of NC_053027.1, from coordinate 491,939,107 downwards.
ATCCAATGGATTTCGGGAGCTTGAGCGATCATTTTTCAATGAAGATTGACTTTTGGCACTCCTCTTGGCCGGATAGCGAGCAATGCCCCAAGGTCATTGCACGAGACATCTTTATAATCTTTTTTTAGGAGCAAGAGTAACCACGTTACTCTTAAGCCAACACATAGTCGGCAGCTAACACTGCATTCAGATCGTCCGGGATTGCCGCCACCCTCTGCATGTCTTCCAGCCTTCTTGCACGCGCAGCGAGAGCATGGGCTAGCTTGTTTTGACATCGGCTAGCATGTATGACCTGGGATACGCTGAACCCCTGGAGTTCCTTTTTGATGTCAGAGAAAACTGAATGCCAGGGAGAACTGTTGCTGGCGCCCGGTTGAAGCTCATTACAACGAAAATGCAGTCAGTTTCAACAATGATTGGCCCCCTGTACAAAGGTGACAGGGCCTCCAGGCCAGCAAGTAAGGCCTTCGCTTCGGCTTCCTCCACTGCAGAGCAACATCCAATTCCTTTGGACAGAGAGACAACGACGAGCCCCTCATGATCCCGCGCGACAGCGCCCACTTGCGATATCCCACTATCAGCTAGAAAAGCAGCATCTGAGTTCAGTTTGACAGTTCGGCCACTGGGGGACACCACTGATTTGTTGTATGGCCCTGGGAGGTCTCAAACTGCAAGCTTGTCGCCCCTGATAGAAAATCCATGGGTATTCTCCTGTCCAAAGCATGCCCTGCCCGTAGCTTCTTCTATTTGATATTTGTGTCAGTTTCCAAAATAGTGTCGCTACACTTCAGCTCCTCCTCGTACTGCTCCAAGAAATGGGCCGACCGGCTGATAGACTCCTTCCCTGCGTTGTGCGTGCAGTCATCCCTGAGAAACCAACAACGCCATAGTAGTAGCAGTATCTTAACTCTTGTCTCTGGGTTGCAAGGGATGAGGAGGTTCTGTAACCAATCCACCCCAGTGTGTTTGAATTGGGATTCACTAGGGAAGTTCCAGATTTCTCTCATCTCATGCCTCAGAGCCTTGCTTTTAGTGCATGAAACTACAGCATGAAATTCATCTTCCTCTTCAATACCACAAATCTTACACACATTGTCCACTTCAAGAGTACATTTCCATTTATTCTTCTTTGTGGGCAGGGTGTTCGTGGCAACTCTCCAGCCAAAGATCTTGATTTTCTCAGGAAACTTTCGCTTTCCATATGATGTCCCAAATGCTTCGGTCGTCGGCGTCATTCGTAGAGCTCGAGGCTGGGTTTTTGGACTGATTTTGGAGGGAGACCGCTAACCTGTACGCACTTCGAACTGTGAAAACACCGGATTTTTCAAACTGCCAAGCGAGGGTGTCCTCAGTTTCAGTACTAGGAAGCCTTATACTGCATATAGCCTCCGCGTCAAAGTGGTAGAACAGTTGGTGCACCTTCTCCGTGTCCCACCCAGTACCGTCAGCCCTTAGCAACTGGTTTACCCATCTGAGCCTAGACCGGCGGATGAAGCTTGCTGGTTTGAGGCCCTCTTTACGTGGGATCCAATTGTCTCTCTGAATATTTACCTTCCTCCCATTCCCGATTCTCCACACAAGACCGGCCTTGAGCAGTTCGAGTCCATACTCAATTCCACGCCAAACAGGGGAGGCTTCCGATGCAAAAACCGTGTCTATTAGCTCCCCGTGCGGGTAGTATTTTGACTTTAGAACGCGTGCGCATAAACTGTCTGGCCTCTGAATCAATCTCCATGCTTGCCTGGCGAGTAGAGCTTGGTTGAATAGCTTCATGTCTCTAAAACCAATACCCCCTCCTCTCTTTGGTCTAGTCATTTGCTCCCAAGACATCCAGTGAACTTTCCTATGGCCCTTTTCCTCGCCCCACCAAAAATCCCGGATTAGTCTTTCATACTTATCACAGAAACCTTGTGTCATCTTGAAGACCCCCATGCAATATGTGGGAAGGGCTTGCAGGACCGATTTCACTAGGACCTCCTTAGCTGCATGAGACATGAATCTTTCTGACCAGTCTGAACATCTCTTTATAAATCTTTCCATGATAGGCTGAAACAAAGAATCCTTCATGCGTCCTTCTGGCGTGGGGAGCCCTAAATACTTGCTCTCAAATGTAGAGGACGTGATCTGCAACTCCGTCATGACAACTTGTTGGGTCGCCTCTGGACACAGCTCACTGAAGAGAATTGAACACTTGCTATAACTCAGTAGTTGGCCTGAACCTTTCTGAAAATTGGCAAGTATTTGCATGATGCACTCTGCCTCCTCTTTGCACGCCTTGAAGAAGAGTAAGTTGTTGTCGGCAAACAGCAGGTTGGATATCCCGGGACTGCCTCTGGCAATCTTCAGGGGGGTGATTTTTCCTTGAAAAATCTCCTTGTCCAGCAGGCATGCTAGTCCTTCAGCCACAAAAAGGAAGAGATATGGGCTCAACGGGTCACCCTGCCGAAGCCCTCTCGAGGGGATGAAAGGTTCGAGGAGCTCCCCGTTGTATTTGACTGTGTATCTCACGGATTTTACACAGCTCATCACCCAGCCAACCCATTTTTGCTCAAACCCAAGCTTCAGGAGAGACTCTTCCATAAATCCCCAATCGACTCTATCATATGCCTTTGCCAAATCCAACTTGAAAGCACAGTGCGTATTAGCTGGCTGTTTGGAATGTTGGATTTTGTAGAAGCACTCGAAAGCAATCGTGGCGTTGTCTGTGATCAGGCGGCCAGGGATAAAGGCACTCTGAGTCTCAGAAATCAGATCATCCAGAAGGGGTCTCAAGCGATTCACCATGCACTTGGAGATCACTTTATATATCACGTTGCACAGACTTATTGGTCTGTAGTCTTTCAGGTGCTCTGGATTATTCTTCTTCGGGATGAGTACGATTACCGTGTCATTAATCCCCTCCGGCATGATACCCTCCTGGAAAAATTTCAGAACCGCATTCACCACGTCCCTCTTGACAGTACTCCAATTCCTCTAGAAAAACCTTGCTGGAAAGCCGTCGGGCCCCGGAGCTTTCAAAGGGCCAATTTGGAAGAGTGCGTCGCTGATTTCCTTTTCCGTGAAATCCTTAACCAACGACGCATTCATCTCTACAGTAACTCTTTCATTCAGGCAGTCCACTATTACCTTAGGATCGACTCCTTCTTCTTTAGTGTACAATTGTTTGAAGAAGCTTGTGGTCATTTCCTGTAACTTGTCCATTTCCTCCACCCAAACACCATCCTCATTTTTTAACTTACTGATTGTATTCTTTTTCCGTCTCCATGAGGCTTTCCGTTGGAAGTACTTTGTATTTTTATCTCCTTCTCTCAGCCATAACGCTCTAGATCGCTGTCTCCACATCATCTCCTCCCGGTGCAACACCTCGTCCAAGTTCCTAGATATAGCCTTAATCTCCCTGTCTCTGGCAGCCGACGCTTGTTTCTTCCACAGGCTCTCCAATTGCTTCCTGAGCGAAGCAGTCTGTTTTATAATTGAGCCGAAGTTGTTTTTTGCCCAAGTGTTTAGGGAGCGTTGCAGACCTGCAATTTTCTGTGATATGTCAGATAGGTTCACAGCTGTCCCTCTCTCCTCCCATGAGTTCAAAATTGCATCTGTCAACGACTCCATTCTTTCCCACATATACTCATATCGGAATCCCTTATGCAGGGGTCTCCATTCTTTCCTCAGACCGAATCTAAGGAACAGGGGAAGATGATCGGATCTAGATGAACAAATGTGCTCGATTGAAGCTTCAGGGAAGATAGAGCTCCACTGTTGGTCAGCAACCCCGCGATCGATTCTGGCCTTGACATTGTCCGCACCCTTCTGTTTATTATCAAAAGTCCATCTTGGACCACTGAAACCGAGGTCGAACAACTTACAATTGGCCAGAACTTCTCTGAAACTTTCCATGTTCTTCTCGTTTCGCGGTGTTCTAGAAAAGTGTTCATGTTGCCAAGCAGTTTCATTGAAATCACCCACCATGAGCCATGGTTCATTTGACATCGGCCTGATTCTGCGTAAGAGATCCCACATGTGATGCCTCTCACTAGCTTTTGGCTCTCCATAAACAAAGGTACCCCGCCATTGTCGGCCATGGGGATTTAGGCGTACCAACACATTGATGTAACGCGGGCCAATAGCGAGTTCTTTTATTTCAACTTAATCATCATAGAAGAGAGCTATACCTGCACCCTTTCCCTTACCGACATGGGAGATGCAATGCTTGAGACCTAGTCTCCTACGTAGCTTATTAACATAATCCTCGCTTTTCCTAGTTTCAGAGATAAAGACCAGAGAAGGCCGGTGGGTGCGCACTAGGCACACCAACTCCTGAACTGTCCGGGGTTGCCCAAGGCCCCGGCAGTTCCAGCTTATTATCGTCATGGCTCCTGGTGGGTGCCGTCCATCGCACCCACCAGTTGACCGAGAGCCCCTGGCTCGGTTGCTTCCTGTCCACCATCCTTGCCCTTGCTCCCCTGCCCTGTGCCCTTCTTTTTCTTTTTCTGGTCAGAGTCAGTACCCACCTCTTCAGTGCCTGCTCTCTCTGAATCATCCTGCCCACGAGTGTCTCTCTTGCCAAGGACCGATCCAAAGTGAGGTGTGCCCTTCCCGTTGCCCTTGATGCCAGCCAAGTCCCGCATAACTCTGTCTTTTTCTTCTGCAGCTACGTCCCCCCCCTTGCCCAGACTCTCAATTGGTGCAGCCTCCACATGTCCTTCCTTCTGTACTGGATTTGCAAGCAGCTTCATAGCTTCGTCCTCCTCAGAAACTTTCCCCTTGATTTCATCTTGGCTAGCAGTCTCCTGTGCACCAGTGGACAGAGCAGGGCTCGACCTATGAGCATCGGTGACAGCCGGAATGGCCGTGCCTCCATAGAGCGGGGTGGGTCCAAAGCCTGGCGGGTAGCTGGGATCCGCAGAGACCTCAGCCAAGACGCCCGCTGAACCGCCGCCGCTTCCAGCCGTGGGCAGAACCGGATCCATCACAGCGCCCTCACAGGACGCCGTCGTCTTGTCTGACTTGCGTGCATACCCCCGTGGAGTGCCCTCGCCGACCCTGATGGCACTGACGGCGGCGATGGCCGCCTGCACCCTGGGGTCAGCAAGCACATCCTCGGGGACTTCATTGTAGCGCACCATAGCAAGCTTCTTTGGGACCCTCCTGGTCTCCCCATCGCTCTCCGAGCCGAAGTTGAGGAAGCGACGAGCTCCACCCGCATCGGGGAGAACGACCCCACTAACACTATTGCTTTTTTTTGAAAGGAGAGGCTCGCATTGCTGCCGTGTACCTCATCATCTGGAGGTCCTCCGGCAGCTTTCAATCGCGTTGGCCATGTCCTATACAACCACAATACGCACAAAAGCGTGGAGCTCTCTCATACTTCACCTCTAAGATGTGCAACTCATTTTCCCTATTGCCTATCATCCCTAGCTCTCTGGTTTTAATACTCCTAGAGAGTGGTACATCAACATCATGTTCAACTCTGACCCTAATGAACTCATTGCGGATTCTACCCATCCTATTTGTATCAACTGCAATGACCTTACCAAGCAGGGAGCCCAGCTGTTCCCCAACCTCCTTGGACATGAACAGTGGGGGAACGTCGAAGATCTGGGCCCAAATTGGCATGTGGGCGATCTCCACTTCTCCCGGTGCCTTTGTCCCGTCCACCGGAACCATCAGGAAGGCGTCACCGCGATGAGACCACGGCCCGTTGTCGAGGATGAAACGGAGGTCACCCTCCTTCTCGAACTCAAGGAGGTACCTGTTGTTCTTCAACTGCGTGTAGT